>NC_059300.1:27855234-27867734 GCF_017591435.1 Portunus trituberculatus
GGTTCGCTCACGACTCCCTTCTCCGCGGAAATAACAACTCCTTGGTACTAAGAGAGAGAGAGAGAGAGAGAGAATTACATAACAGGTTGATCTAAATGTTATGGTTCAGTACATGTTTGGTCGTGTTTTGTTCTAATTCAGCGTGCATTGCGTGTTCTAGTATGTGTATAATAGGAATTGTGTGTATGTATGTCTGTTCATGTATGAATGTGAAGTGTTGTACATCACATGACACCTATTACTTATTTTTTATCACTTGTGATGAGTGGATATATTTTTTCGTTTATTTTTACGTGCAATTGAAGGGAAAAGTAACACAGGGTTTAAATTGAAAGAAAACATAACTGCTTCCTTATTCTCTTCAGTACCAGGACGCGTTTTCATATTCAATCTGATTAGCGATTTTACAAAGCTTCAGAAACATATGTTGGGATTAGAATAGTAAAGACTCTGGCCATTAATCTTCTTAACTCCATAGACCATTCATAATGCAAATAAAATCATCTAATAATACCCAGAAATGAAGGTAAAAATGTGTCTCGGTATTGAAAGGGTTAAGATGAACAAGAAAAATACATTTACGCTCCATTCAGTTTCCAGTCACGTGTTGATACTTCTTCTCCCTTGCGTGTATAGTGTGTATACAATGACCTCACAACCTCCAAGACTTAGATTGCTTTCCATCATGCCTTGAAGCTTTTGTCAGTTGTGAATGTCGCTGGAATGGTTTCGAGAACTGAAGTGAACATTATAAAGGGTAGGAGTGGCTCTCTTGCGTAAACTCCTTGAATTTGAAACGTTCCTAATTGTGTTGATGCTATATCGTTGTACCAGGAACGCTAGTCCTTATTTGCAAATTTTTTCTCTCTCCTTGTATGGAAGTTTCGGTTCTTGTTAGACGCTTGCACCTGTTTCTCTTCCTTGCTTCTTCTCGTAAACACCACCACCTTCATTAGTTCTTTCTCATGTTGATCTTTTGTCTCGGTATCTCTTCACCTTCATCTCTGCTTTTTCACACTAACATTTTTCTTCCTTTTTTTTCATTCTTTTCACCTTATTTTCCACCATCCTAGCGCTATATTTAAGCATTAGTCTTTCCTTTCTGACACTATCTTATTCTTAACTCTCCAGAGGCTCTTCTTAATTCTGCGTCCATATTCACACAATATTCTCCTCCTTCCTCTCCTTCACTCTTCCATATATTCATCATTCTCTTTGTCTCTTCTCACTACCTGCCCTCAACTTACCTTCGCTTTCTTCTTACATTGCATTTCTTCCTCTTGTTATCCTACTTTCAATTCAGTTTAAACTCGCACTGTCTCTGTTTGTTTAATGCTCTCTCTCTATTCATAGCTGCACAGATTTGGTATACGAACGTTCCCTCTTCTGGCTGTCAGGTTTCCAGCATTGTATTCTTTAATCAAAGTCTTTCCCAGTAACTTTATGAGAGGTGTTATTTCCTCTTCAATAATTCGCTTGGAAGCCACTCGCTCAGATCCTCTCCGTCTTGTTAACGAAGCCAGAGTGAAGTCAAGGGTAGCCAATAGTTATAGCGTCCCTTGCTTAACTCCTTCACAGACCCTCCGCTCCTCCGAGAAGTCTGCCTAATGAATGGGATATACCGAAAGAGCGAGTGATGACGCCTTCTCCCCCACTCACATATACATATACACACAAGTGGTAGTTTCATATGTTACGTTCACCGGTTAAATGGGTAAGATTGGCATCGGGGAGCCGGTGAACAATAACAATAAAAAAAACACTGCAGGTTCAACTGGTGAGGATATGCAAAGGGGGCACTTAAGAAGCTATTTAATAGCCCAATAACAAAACACACATGAAACTGACATACACATACATATAACACAAATAAATATAACAATAAAGAACCCAACTTAACAATACCTAACAATAATACTAATCCTATATGGAGGCAATGTGGAAAAAACGGGACGAGGGGAAGTGATACTTATGAGGTGTCGCTCGCAGTGGTGAAGTGCTGGGTGATGTGAATCCCACGGTATTCCAAAAGGCGTTGTGTTCACTGGTTGAGGCCTTGATCTCGACTCCCTTCCAAAAATCAGGGAGCTCGCTTAACACTTCCGCTTGAGTCGAATGGGGCCGCGTGAATCCTACTTTGGGACAGGAGCGGGGCTTCATGAGACGGTGACGGGGAGGGGAGGTGGAGAGGTGGCGAACGAGGTAGCAAGCGGAGGAGGTAGTGGAGTATATTACGGGCGGGCCGTAACACATGAAATATAATTTTACTCTTCACTTTCAAAATAGCAATATGTGACAATAAACAGTGAATAAAGATAATAAGATCTGAAATAAAACAGTAGAGGCATGAAATTAATATTGAGGGCAAAGTACTGTACACACACACACACACACACACACACACACACACACACACACACACACACACGCACGCCACGTAGTGTAGTGGTTAGCATGCTCGACTCACAATTGAGAGGGCCGGGTTCGAGTCCGGGGAAGGGGCGAGGCAAATGGGCAGGCCTCTTAATGTGTGGCCCCTGTTCACCTAGCAGTAAACAGATACGGGATGTAACTCGAGGGGTTGTGGCCTCGCTTTACCGGTGTATGGAGTGTGTTGTGGTCTCAGTCCTACCCGAAGATCGGTCTATGAGCTCTGAGCTCGCTCCGTAATGGGAAAGACTGGCTGGGTGACCAGCAGACGACCGTGGTGGTGAATTACACACACACACACACACACACACACACACACACACACACACACACACACACACACACCAGGAGGAAGAGGAGGAAGGGGGAAGGGGGAATATATATTTTACCTTTATGTCTTTTACTACGAGTCGTTCATTCACAGACTTTACTCCAGTTCATAACATTAATTTGACCACTTGCCGTACCCTGCTGGCGTGCACTGATGCTGGCGCCGCACTTCATGTGTTTTGATCATCTTGTAAACCTTCGCTCTTTACTTGATGTCCTCCGCTCCTGACGTACTCCATTTGATCAAGGAGGGAAGTGATTTGTAATAACTCTTTATTGATCTACTGTAGGATGGCGAGTTTTGTCAGAAATTCCTCTTGATAATGTTTTTACCGTCGATATTGTATTTTTGCAGCTTTGTTCTCCTTTCTTCACTCTTAACCTCTTTAAAATACCGTTCCTGTCGTTCCCCAATTGGATCACTTCACCAGTGTTATATTTGTCGTTGTGAACTCCCTCACCTGTCGGGAGGAGCGCCAGGGGACGTCTGGAAATGTTTTCTATTGTTCTTTTCGAATTTTTCTCTGGAAAACAAGACCTTATAGGGACACTGCCCTTGTGTGTGTGTTTAATCCGGTGGGACAGACGGCAATCACACCATCTGTATGTGTGTGTGTGTGTGTGTGTGTGTGTGTGTGTGTGTGTGTGTGTGTGTGTGTGTGTGTGTGTGTTTATATAACTACAACCTTGTGTGTGTCTGCGTGCGTGCGTGTGTGTGCGTGTGCGGGTGAGCGAGCGTTCCTGCGTGCGTTTAAGCTTGTGTGCATGCATATGTGCTTGCATCGAAAATGTAAGTAGAAATACAGAAGCAGAATGTGCTTCAATTTTAAAGTTAAATAATCAAAGAATCTTACAGATGATGAGAGACAGATGTAGTTTGAGAGTGACTTTTTTCAGATAGATAGATAGATAGATAGATAGATAGATAGATAGAGAGAGAGAGAGAGAGAGAGAGAGAGAGAGAGAGAGAGAGAGAGAGAGAGAGAGAGAGAGAGAGAGAGAGAGAGAGAGAGAGAGAGAGAGAGAGAAAGGTGAGACTGAGTTTATGTAGTCTAACCTACAAAACTAAGCAAGATACTTCAGTACAAAACGAATATGCATCTCAAAATCTACTGGTAAATATAAGATAAAGGTTGCCAAGAAGTATACGAGGTAAGATTCAGTAACGCAATCGTAATTCACTTATCGGACGCACTTAGAAAAAAACACGGGGAGACTTAAACATGATTAAAAGAAAAGATATACGTATGTCCAAGAAAACTCACACCCAATACTAGCTAATATAGTCTTTCGAATTACAGTGCCATCTTTTGACCATTGGATGTAAGGAGAAGCCACTGCCACCACTGTCCTTGCTAACCAGGTGGTCCCTTCATAAGCCGCCTAATTGAACGCTTCATTTTGCTCGTCCTTCACGCGAGATTCAGTGGGATTTGTGGGCCGCGAGTTTCTCTTGAGTTCTAGTTAGTACTCGTATTTAAGAATGACAATGCAGATGAGAGAGAGATTAAGTATGTAAAGGATGTGGATATGCTCTCTCTCTCTCTCTCTCTCTCTCTCTCTCTCTCTCTCTCTCTCTCTCTCTCTCTCTCTCTCTCATTTTTATTGAATTTATTCATTTCTTTCTTTTTTTTATTAATCGGCAGACTATTTTTATGCCGAAGTGTATAAATGCTATCAAATATTAAATGCTAAAGCCTTTATCTCTAATTCTCTTCTCACTTTCTCCTCCTCCTCCTCCTCCTCTATCTCCTCCTCCTCCTCCTCCTCCTCTACCTCCTCCTCCTCCTCCTCCTCCTCCTTTACCTCCTCCTCCTCCTCCTTTACCTCCTCCTACTCCTCCTTTACCTCCTCCTCCTCCTTCTCCTCCTCCTCCTCCTCTTCTTTTTCTTCTTCCATAATGCATGTTGTTTTTCCTTCTGCCAGTCCTGAATGGAAGAAATGGTGAACGTGGTGAATGGGGAGGAACATTTCGTCTTTACTCTTCTGTCTCCCTTACAACTCATTAGTCATTATGAACAACTACTGTGGTTTGTTATCTTCGTTTTTGTTCATTTGTGTTACGCTTCCTCCTCTTGGTCTTGACTCCCTCCCTCCCTCTCGCTTTCCTCTCCCTCTCTTTCCTCGCTCCCTTTCCACGCTTCCATAGTATGTACTAATTATAAAACCTCCGGTAAAGACCCTCTTAACCACACACACACGCGCGCCTCTCTGTCCTTTCCTCTCCTCTCCTCCCCTCGTCCCTCTTCTCTCTCCCAAGCCCACTACTTCCCTAAACTACACATCACGTCAGGCAGAGGAGAGGGGGCAGTGAGTCCTCCACACGCTCACCTGCCCGTCACTCTTACCTGTTCCCAGTCTCCATCATCGTACTTTTTGTGTGCCTCTATTCATAAATTCCCCTTTTTTTTTCTACTCATAGCCTGGATGGGAGGAAGGAGGGAAAAAGAAGAGTGTGATGATAGAATAGTGTTATGAATGTGCTGTTTTTGTTATCTTTTTCATTCTCTCTTGGTCTATTTGTCTTTGAGGGGTTTTATAAAGGTGATGGTGATTGCTGAGTTTGCTTGCTTGAGCAGGAAATGAAATGGATGTGTGTGTGTGTGTGTGTGTGTGTGTGTGTGTGTGTGTGTGTGTGTGTGTGTGTGTGTGTGTGTGTGTGTGTGTGTGTGTGTGTGTGTGTGTGTGTGTGTGTGTGTGTGTGTGTGTGTGTGTGTGTGTGTGTGTGTGTGTGTGTGTGTTTTGTGTGTGTGTGTGTGTGTCTGTGTGTGTGTGTCATGGTGCCTAAAGTATTTATTGTATCCTTTAATGTGTGTGTGTGTGTGTGTGTGTGTGTGTGTGTGTGTGTGTGTGTGTGTGTGTGTGTGTGTGTGTGTGTGTGTGTGTGTGTGTGTGTGTGTGTGTGTGTGTGTGTGTGTGTTTGTGATTTCTGTGCTTTTCGATGTTGTGTTGTCTTTTATTTTAGAGGATCTGTGTACCCATTAATGGCTTTTGTTCTTTCGGACTATTTTTGAAAGGGGAAAGATTTATGATAATAGTTGCGCTCTGCTAACTTTTCTGTCAATGGTGCAGAAATACTCGTTGAATTATCACGAGTACTAGGAAAACACTTGACAGCCTTGATGATTTCCACTACTAGGGTTTGATTTTCTTCTTAAACCATGAAAACTAGTGAAAACCTGATTAATTTCCACTAATATGGCTCTGATTTTTTTTTTTTTCATTAATCCCTTCAGTACTAGGACGCATTTTTACTTTGATTTTTTCGTATGATTAGGTAACTTTATTGATATTAGAAAGGGTCTATGGAGGTCAGAAGATTAATGGCCACTGTCTTCACGGTTTTAATCCCCACACAAGGTTTTGAAGCTGTAAAATAGTCACCAGAATGAATGTGAAAACGCATCACGTTACTGAAGGAGTGAACTGTAGAGAAGAACGCTTAAATTATCGAGAAAACCATAACAACACTTTAGAAAAAAAAATCGATAACTTTCACTCAAGTCCTTTAAAGTTTTGAGATAAGACGCTAACACCTTTGAAAACACTATTCATTGTTTAAGTGCGAGAAGAGAGGGAGAGAAAAAAAAAAACAACGAAACAAAACAGCAGCAATTTAGTGAGGTGGCAGGGGACGGTGACAAGAGCCCCACACGTGTCAACTAGCATACCTGACATACGAACACTAACTCGCCTACTGTGCAATTGAATTAATACGAGTAGAGCACGTGAGAGTGGTTTCCCTTTCATCACCTCATAGGCAGCCAGGTGCAGGGGTGGTTGTAGCGAGCGTTCAGGGGAGTTTTATTGTTGAATTCCTACCCTCTGTATTGTTGTGTTGAGTAAAGGCTGGACTGACGCTGCTGTGACGAAGGGGAAAGGGTGATTTGGTGGTGATGGTGGTGATGGTGGTGATGGTGGTTGTAGTGGTGGTGGTGTCCAGTTACCGAGGGATGATATTCTATTCTTGCCTTGAAAATGCTTCGGACTTAAAGAAGAAAACAAGTGAAGTAAAGTGAATAAATGTTTCGCTCCAAGGACACACACACACTCACAAAAAAAAAAAAAGTAAACCGATGAATGGAATGAAATAAACAAAGAAAAATAAATAAAGAAAATAAACGAAACAGACCCAAACAAACACTTCAGACCAAAGAAAAAAGGATGAATAAATAAAAAAAAAAAAAGCAAAAGCAAAATACGCAAAAATAAAGTACCACAAAAATAGAATCACCACCACCACCACCACCACCACCACCAGAGACATCCCCATGCACTTCTTCGTCCCCGTACAGACCAGAATACAAAGCACACCACTAACCCATACATTCCACTCCATTTGCAAGCACACACTCCACAATAAAAAAAGCTGAAAAAAAAAAATACGAGGTGGTGCTCAATACAAGACTGCGTGGGAATGGGCTCGACGCTATAGTTATTTTTAATGGTGGTGTTGGTGAGAGAGGCGTTTAAAGGTGGAATCTGGCGCCGTGTCCTCTGCTTCTGCCTTGTACGATTTTGCTCCTGCAGCGTCTCCGTTCATGTCTCCTGTCTGTCTGTCTTTGCTTCGCCTCGCTTGTCTTCAGTTCACTTTGCTTGTGTTAAACTTGAATTAAGCCTTTATTTTGAGTCTTCTGTTTCAGTTGTGTGTGTGTGTGTGTGTGTGTGTGTGTGTGTGTGTGTGTGTGTGTGTGTTCGTTCTCTCTTGGTATCCTTCCTTTCAGCCAGCTAACAGACCACACAGCTATCATTTCTCTCTCTCTCTCTCTCTCTCTCTCTCTCTCTCTCTCTCTCTCTCTCTCTCTCATGCCTTTCCACTTACTTTTTATTCGCTTGTTCTCACCTTTATTGCTTTTTTACATTCTTGCTATTTCTCACTTACAATTCTGAACTATTTCTACTTTTTTTTTTTTTTTTTTACTTTTCCTCACTTTGTTACTCACTTCCTATTCTTCCCAAAATTTGTCATTCATTCTTTATTTTTTTTACCATTTTTTTACCTACTATTTTGATTTTTGAATTTATGTATTCTTCTCTATCATCTATTTATTTCTAAAAACATAAAGAATTTTGATACAATAATAAAGAAGTAAGAAAAGAAGCTGCAAGAAATCGTCCTCTCTCTCTCTCTCTCTCTCTCTCTCTCTCTCTCTCTCTCTCTCTCTCTCTCTGTGTGTGTGTGTGTGTGTGTGTGTGTGTGTGTGTGTGTGTGTGTGTGTGTGTGTCTCCCTTCTCCTGTATCCAATAATATCCCTAGATTACTTCCCTCTCACTTGTACGCTTCGTTATTTTCCCTTCTTTTTTTCCCTTCCTTTTTTCACTGACGTCACTGCTCGCCATTACTAAAGACAGTGAAAGTGAATGGTATTAAGAGGATATTGTTTCTCTTTTTCCCTTAATCTCTCGCATGTTTGTATTGAAAGAAGGGAGTCTGTGCTCGTTATGATTTGTTTTTCTTTTTAATTCCATCGTTCCTCCGTAGTATTGTCTGCAGAGAGAGAGAGAGAGAGAGAGAGAGAGAGAGAGAGAGAGAGAGAGCGGTGTTAGATAAGGTTAATTACTCTTTCAAACTGTTTTTATTATTGTGGTGGTGGTGGTTGTGGTGGTGGTGATGGTGGTGGTCGTAGTGGTAACAGAAGTAACTGTTTTTATTGTTCACGATTTTTTATAATGTTGGTAATAAATAATATTTACAACTACTACTGCTAATATTACTATTTTTACTACTACTACTTCTACTATTACTACTGCTACTAATATTACTATTTCTACTAGTACTACTACTACTACTACTACTATTACTACTGCTACTAATATTACTATTTCTACTACTACTATTACTATTCCTACTACTACGACTATTACATTTACTATTATTGTTATAACTACTACTACTACTACTACTACTACTACTACTACTACTACTACTACTACTAATAATAATAATAATAATAATCGATGTTACTCATATCAAAATGCTACCAATACAACACTACACACGTACACGCACACACACACACACACACACACACACACACACACACACACACACACACACACACACACACACACACACACACACACACACACACACACACACACACACACTTTCTTTCTCGTTTACGTCTTTCAGATAGATAATTGAAAGGTACGTCTCTGCTACAGAAATAGCTTCTGGCTTAGTATAGGTTCCTGTGTCAATCCTCCTCCTCTTCTAACAGAGTAGTTGATGAATGGAACGGACTCAGTAAACGTGTTGTTAGTGTCGAGTCAATAGGGAGCTTTAAAAAAAGATTAGACAAACTTGTATATGAGGATGATAGTTGGAATTGTATTGAATGTTGCAGTTTCCCTAAATTTCTTAGGTTATTGTGTTCTTTTCTTTCTCCTGCTTCTTCTTCTTTTCTCTCTTCTCTCCTTCTTCTTCTTTCTTTTTCTTCTTGTTTCTCCTTCAATTCATCGTCTTTCCTTCGTCCTTCTACTTCTTTTATTTCACTTCCTTTTCATCTTCAACTTTTTCTTTCTTTCCCTTTGTTATCATTGTTTTCTTCCTCCTCCTGCTCCTTTACAACTCGTCCTTGTCTTCGTCGTCGTTGTATCCCTCTTCCTCTTCCTCCTCCTCGTTTAGTCTTAATCCAGACACCATTCATCCTCTTTCCTTCCTCCTCCTCCTCCTCCTCCTCCTCTTCGTCGTTGTCCCACCCTGACACATCCACGGCTATCCATCCAATTTACAGCCACCTTAAGGGCGTGGAGATGGATCGCGGCGGAATAAGACAAATGATAATACAAATCAATGCAGGAAGCTCGCGCCCTCAGCCAAATAATCCCACCGGGCTGTAATCGATCACTGGGGAGGCAACGCGTCCTGGAGGTGGAGCTGCGGGGACACACACACACACACACACACACACACACACACACACACACACACACACACACACACACACACACACACGCCCGGTAGCTCAGTAGTTAGAGCGCTGGCTTCACAAGCCAGAGGACCGGGGTTCGATTCCCCGGCCGGGTGGAGATATTTGGGTGTGTCTCCTTTCACGTGTAGCCCCTGTTCACCTAGCAGTGAGTAGGTACGGGATGTAAATCGAGGAGTTGTGACCTTGTTGTCCCGGTGTGTGGTGTGTGCCTAGTCTCAGGCCTATCCGAAGATCGGAAATAATGAGCTCTGAGCTCGTTCCGTAGGGTAACGTCTGGCTGTCTCGTCAGAGACCTTAGCAGATCAAACAGATCAAACACACACACACACACACACACACACACACACACACACACACACACACACACACACACACACACACACACATACACACACTCTCACACATACACACATGCACTCACACACACACACACACACACACACACACACACACACACACACACACACACACACACACACACAAGGATTATACCATATTTTTTTTTCATTACTGGTTATCATCAGTCTCGGGTTCTGCTGTTACGTAATTCACATATTATTGAGACTAATATAATTTGTATCTGAGAGCCATGTTGTGAACCTCGTAGAAGCCAGGAATTAATTATCAGCCATTGTGAAACCCGACTCGACAGACAGTAAAGCTTGTCACCTGAAGCTAATGCATAAGTCAACACGTGCCATTGAAAGAAGGCAGTAATCGAACAGGCAGCAGTCTCCATATTAAGCATTCCTATTACCATCAGTCATCACCGCCCATAAATCTGTCTAATGTTTATTTAAAGCTCACTAATGACTGATTATTAGCTACTTATAACGTGTCCTTTCTGTTCATCTATCATTTTGTGTGAGCAACAATTTCTACCCATTTCTTTTTAAAATAAAGCTTAAATTCCGCTATTACATGTCATATAACTGGCTAATGTATTTTCTGTTCATCTATTATTCTATTTGAGCAACTTTTGTACCCATTTCTTTTTTAAATAAACAATGAAATCTCTATTTCCTGTCATATAACTGATTGATATCTTTTCTATTCATTTATTATTCTATTTGAACAACTTTTTGTACCCATTTCTTTTTAAAATAAACAATGAACCAGCTATTTCCTGTCATATAACGAACATTCATACTCAGTGACTGTTATTACACCTTCAGTGGCAGGACTAGACTCCTCATGCAACGGGGAGGTGTTTGTGGCTCACCTGGAGAAGAGGAGCCCACCGCCTGCTGCCCTGACACCGTGTAATGCGTGGCGGAGCAGTGGTGTGGGCTGTTGGTGGACGTACAGTGGATATTCGGAGCACAAAATGAAGGCTGAGTGGTGGTGGTGGTGGTGGTGGGAGCAGTGACTTGTGGCTCGCTGTTATAGGGGTACCTTTATTTTATAGGGGTTGATTAATTAATGGATTGATTAATTGATAGAATGATTAAACGTTCTGCAACAATGGGATCCGGTAGTGCTGTGTTATAGAGGGCCCCGAAAACACACACACACACACACACACACACACACACACACACACACACACACACACACGGAGAGAGAGAGTCTCGTGATATATGCACTCTTCACTCTCTTGTAAATTCTTGTTTGTTTAGACAGGTTGTTTCCATTCTTTTCCCTTCCTCGATTTTCTTTCTTCCCTTTCCTTCCTCCTCCATTTGTCTATATTTGTCTGCCTTTATATTCTCTCTCTCTCTCTCTCTCTCTCTCTCTCTCTCTCTCTCTCTCTCTCTCTCTCTCTCTCTCTCTCTCTCTCTCTCTCTCTCTCTCTCTCTCTCTCTCTCTCTCTCTCTCTCTCTCTCTCCTCTCCCATTCCTCCCTCCATCAGCTCTTCGTCACCCGCCTGGACCTAGATTGCTGTCTTTCCTATCCCCTCGATTCTCTCCCTTCCCTTCCATCCCTCCCTCCCTCCCTACCTCCCTCCTTCCCTTAAAGTGGCTTCCAGTGTCCTTGTTTCTCGATGGATTGTCTCTGTCGCTCTCTGTCCCTTTCCTCCATTGGCCACCTCTTTGCCTCTGTCTCTGGCCCACTGTCGCTCCGTAAAGTAAGCCTTAGTCAGTCTGTTTGTTTGTCTCTCTCTGTTCGCTCCTTCTTGTGTGTGTGTGTGTGTGTGTGTGTGTGTGTGTGTGTGTGTGTGTGTGTGTGTGTGTGTGTGTGTTTGTTGTTTTGGTGTTGTTTTGCAAGTTTTTTGTTTTCTTTTCACTTATTCATGTGTTTCTTTTCCCCTTCAGTTGTTGCTTTTTCGTCTTTTTCTCCTATTTTTATCATATTATATATTTTTTTTACCTCCACTACGACCACCACCTCCATCTCCTCTTCCTCTTCTTCTTATTCCTCCTCCTCCTCCTCCTCCTCCTCCTCCTCCTCCTCCTCCTCTTAAATACTGCGTAGAATTACCTGTCCTCTTCCTGTCACTCTTCACTCTTTTACACTTCTGGGATGATGTGCACGAACGAGTGGAAATTCTCTCTCTCTCTCTCTCTCTCTCTCTCTCTCTCTCTCTCTCTCTCTCTCTCTCTCTCTCTCTCTCTCTCTCTCTCAAGTCAGTCATATTCGACAGAGAGAGAGAGAGAGAGAGAGAGAGAGAGAGAGTTAGGGAAATTGGAATCATATTTCTAGCTGCATCAGGAGAGAGTTATTGACGCTGACTCTTGCTGTCCTGACACGTGGTGGTATTTTGTACTGTGCTCTCTCTCTCTCTCTCTCTCTCTCTCTCTCTCTCTCTCTCTCTCTCTCTCTCTCTCTGCTTTTATTCTTTATTTATTTTTTTTTCCATTCATT
>NC_059300.1:27870234-27915234 GCF_017591435.1 Portunus trituberculatus
TTTTTGCTGCCTCTGTACACTGGTGGAGGCTGACGGGGAGTGTATGATGCCGGGTGGTGGTGGTGGTGGTGGTGGTGGTGGAGTAAGAGAAGGAAGAGTCTTTTTGTGATTGAAAGATTGGTTAGTTGAAAAAATAGAAGGAAAAGAAATGCTTGGGTGTTATAAGCAAGAGAAGCAAGAGGAGGAGGAAGAGGAGGAGGAGGAGGAGGAGGAGGAGGAGGAGGAGGAGGAGGAGGAGCAGGAGTCGTTATTGTAATTGGAGGATTGGTTAGTTGAAAAAGTAGTAGGAAAAAGAAATTATTTGTGTGTTATAAGCAGAGGAAGCAGGAGGAGGAGGAGGAGGAGGAGGAAGAGGAGGAGGAGGAGGAGGAGGAGGAGGAGGAATATAAAGGAATACAAAGGAAAGCCAAACAGTAACAGACCTCTTGGTCCTTTCGAGGCTGTTTGGTAACTACTTCTAACTGGCTACAGATAAGAGAGATAGGACAGTACAGGAGAAGGCTCCTCCCCACCCACCACTCCCTCCAGCTTTCGCTGGCATGGAAAATATTTTGGAAAAGTACCATGCAGTATGGAAAAACTGACATGGAATTTTCACAGGAAAGGATGAAAGGAGATTCTATTATTCACCTTACGGTGAACTCTACATATCTATCTGTAAGAAAAGTTACACAAAATAATTGTTACATTAATACCACGTTTAATTATTCAGACAAGAAGAGAGCTTGTTGGAGGTTATTCTTTAAATATTTATCAATTTTGTTTTTGAATGATGCAATGGAAGTACTGTTTACTATTTTTGAAGGAAGCTTATTCCAAATGTTAATAATTCTATTAAAGAAAAAAGTGCTTTCCCTCGTGGGTTTTGAAGCGTTTGGGTGTAATTTTAAATCCGCTATTCCTTGTCATTTTGGAATGATCAATGGTAAAATATTTATTTGCATCAAGGTTGTTATATCCCTGAAAAATTATTCTTCATCTTCTTCTTCTTCTTCTTCTTCTTCTTCTTCTTCTTCTTCTTCTTTAGTAAAAAAGTAGAAGAGCTAGGCATGAGAATGAAAAGAAAGAGTGAGAGAGAGACAAATAAGAATGAATCAAGTGCGTGTTTTTTTTGTGCTACATTCTAAAAATAATTGAGTTTGAGATTTATGAATGCTGAGGTGACTTATTTACTGGAAGACATAAAGTTTAATGGTCGGGAGCAAAAATATACTTCGCTGGGATTAGATGGATGTGAAATTGAAGGAGAAAAGTGAATAATCAGAAGGAAAATAGATAAATCCGTAGACACAACTATGAGAGAAAGAAATCCACGTGCCATTACCTTCACTCTCTCTCTCTCTCTCTCTCTCTCTCTCTCTCTCTCTCTCTCTCTCTCTCTCTCTCTCTCTCTCTCTCTCTCTCTCTCTCTAGTCTAGACTCTTCCTCTTACTGTTACACCTTTTTCCCCTCATTTTTTCCTTCTTATTTTTCCCCTCTCCACTTCTCCTGAGTCCCCAACCCTCTTCCCTCCAGCCCTCCTTTCTCTTTCATCCTCCTCCTCTCTCCTCTCCATCGTCCTTCTCACTCTTTTCCCTCCTCTTCTCCTCCTTTTCTCCTCCTCCTCCTCCTCCTGGCACCAAACACTCGCCTTATTCAGGTATCAAACAGCGCCGGTGTTGGTGGTGAGCCTTTCACTCCAGCCAACCGAGGTTTTTATAAGGAATCTATCTTTCATTTATTTTATTTTTACCTTCTACCGCCTCTGCTTCCTTCCTTCCTTCATGTCCTTCCTTCTTGTCTTTCTTTCTTTCTCATGTTACTTGCCTGGCCATCTTCCTCTCCTTCTTTCTCTCTCTCTCTCTCTCTCTCTCTCTCTCTCTCTCTCTCTCTCCATTCTTTCTTCCCTATTCTCGTGTTTAATTTGTTTTTTTTTTGTTCTTGATTCCTTTCCATTCCTTTTTTTTTTGTTATGCTTTTCTTTTCACCAGTTTCATTCTTGATCCTTTTCTCTTCTACTTCCTTCTTCAGTGTTTTCTTCCTTCTCCTTCAACAATATTATATTTTCTCTATGTCTTTCCTTTTTTTACTCTCCGTTTGTGTGTTTATATATGTGTTTCCTTTTCCTTCAAGTTTGCTGGCCTTTGATGTACTTGTCTGTCTGTCTGCCTGTGTGTGTCTGTCTTTCAATTAGTATCTATACATTTAGAACTTCTCATTGTTCATCTTCCTAGTGGTAGAAACTCGAAATAAGAAGCTCTTGTGTTGTGTCTTACGTAAAGGCTAGAGAGAGAGAGAGAGAGAGAGAGAGAGAGAGAGAGAGAGAGAGAGAGAGAGAGAGAGAGTTGGGGGTTAGGGAGAAGGTAAGGGACGAGGGGGCTACAAGACAGAAGCGTAGAGAAAAGGGCCGGAATGAACGCATTTTTCCCCCGCCTCTGCCCTGACAGTCCGC
The DNA here is from genome assembly GCF_017591435.1 of Portunus trituberculatus. Taxonomy (NCBI): domain Eukaryota; kingdom Metazoa; phylum Arthropoda; class Malacostraca; order Decapoda; family Portunidae; genus Portunus; species Portunus trituberculatus. The sequence continues at coordinate 27,872,666 of NC_059300.1, forward strand.
TGCCCAAACCACTTGCACCACGATTCTTCTTCATTCTTCATTCATTCTTCATTCCCTTCCGCCAACGAGCTGGTCCTGGCCGAAAGTGTGTGTGTGTGTGTGTGTGTGTGTGTGTGTGTGTGTGTGTGTGTGTGTGTGTGTGTGTGTGTGTGTGAGAGAGAGAGAGAGAGAGAGAGAGAGAGAGAGAGAGAGAGAGAGAGAGAGAGAGATGGGTTAGGGTCGGCTTTGTGTCCCTTCATCTCTTTCTGTCTTTGTCTGGCTGTTTCTTCTATCTCTTTCTCTCTCTCTCTCTCTCTCTCTCTCTCTCTCTCTCTCTCTCTCTCTCTCTCTCTCTCTCGCCTCAGTTCTTAGTTTTCTTCTTTATCTAATTTCCTGTTCTATTTTTCATCGTATTTTTAACTCCTCAAGTTGAAATTGTACTTAATTTTGTAATGTTATCTCTCTCCTTCTTCCTCTCCTTCCTCTACCATTTCTTTTATTTTTCTCCTCCTTGCTTATTTTCTTTCATCTTTTATTCTCTCAAAACTTTCTTTTTTCCTGTTTTATCTTTCTAATCTTTCGTTATTTTTCTTTTCCTCCTTCTTTATTTTCTTTATACCTTTTGTTTTCTCAAGCTGCGTGTTCTGTTCTTGTCTCTTTTTCTTCTTATTTTTTTATTTTTAATCTTTCGTCATCTTGTATTCAATTTCTTTTCATGTTTCCTTATTTTTCTTCCTTTTTTTGTCTATCATAGTTTCCCAAAAATTGTGTCCCACTTTATTTTCTCAATTTTACCTCCTCCTCCTTCTCCTCCTCTTTCTCTTCTTCTTCCTCCTCCTCCTCCTCCTCCTCCTCCTCCTCCTCCTCCTCCTCCTCCTGCATACCTGTTCACGTAATGAACCGGTCTCCAGACTTCCCTTTGGAGGCACCTCATTAGGTCAGGTAAGCAGGGATGTAGGGAGGCCAGGAGAGAGAGAGAGAGAGAGAGAGAGAGAGAGAGAGAGAGAGAGAGAGAGAGAGAGAGAGAGAGAGAGATTCAGGTTCACACTCAGATTGGTTTATTTCTCTTGGGAAGTGAACATTACACCACTATAAAGAGTACATACATGATAGTCTATATGTAAATCTTAAATGGAAAAGGTGGGTCTTCATATTCTAATACACAGATTAATTAGGCTTCAAACAACACTTTTAAGTTGGATACCTTTCAAAATATTCCTTGCTTTCTAATTTCGATATCCTGTAACCATCATTGTTCACTTACCTACACCGAAGCATTACTCTATATTTCTACTATTTCTTTGTTAGAGACTACTGAATTCTGTGTTTACGGTTGTTCAGTCAGTAGGGAAGGTGAGGGAAAAGGAAAAAGTGTTTATTTTCTTTACTCAGAGCTAGTTTATTTGATAAGGGCCCGCTCGCAAACACACACACACACACACACACACACACACACACACACACACACACACACACACACACACACACACACACACACACACACACACACACACACACACACACACACACACACACACACACACACACAGTTTCAAAGGACAGTATTTTTCTGTGGCTATTTTCGTCTTTATTGATTCATGCCATTGAAAGTTTGATCTTCACTCGGGTCACGTGTGTGTGTGTGTGTGTGTGTGTGTGTGTGTGTGTGTGTGTGTGTGTGTGTGTGTGTTATGATGAATTTTACAGATCGGTAAAAATATTGTCTTTAAAATATTCACAGTGATTTGGCAGGTATCAATCAATCTGCGTTCGTTGCTGTTCTACGTTTCTCTCTCTTCCAAACACTCATGGTCTTGCCGCACGGGACTTACTTCTTACTGTCCCTTGTATTGTCTACCTACTCTCACTTCCATCCGGTCCATCTCACTGAAGCAAAAGTTGACCATTGTTTTCACTCGATCATCACCTTCACTGGTAATTCAGGAACTCTGCTTGTTTTTTTTTTCTTAATTCCTTTCTAGAGGAGTGACGGGACATCTTGGAAATAAATTGGTATTGATTTTAAACGCTCTTACATAGTATATTGAACAGGAAGATCGGCCAAGCATCGTAGTTTTCATTGTGCATCATTCATCAGATTTCTCACGCATAAGAAATGTGTTATAGCAATATTCTCCTTGTTCTTGAAATTAACTTCTTATTTTCGCCTTTAACTGTTTATAAGAACTTGTATACCTGAGTAACTAAAAAATTCTCTGAACTATATCATTACCTTGAGGCAGGAAGAGATTTGTTCATAATCTCATCTTTCTGTGTTATTCTTGCCTTTAGAAAATTAACTGAATTGTATATAGTTTTATTAATGTCAAGAAGAAGCTCCACCAATTCAAAGATTATATTTTACCTTAGTAATTTGGGAACGTGTGTTAGAGTCCTTCTTCATGGTCTTAAATCTGCCATCCTGACGTTATATTCGCCAAACACAGTATTTTCCTAAATATAATACAACATGCTTTTTCTCAATTTAATCTTCCATCCACAATGTTAACGCTGCATGTGTGAAAAATAGTCAAATTTACAACATAATATGCCGAGTTATTTTTCTGGTAGCTAACCATTAACAATCCTGTAAGTGTGTGCAATGTCAAGGTAATAACATAAACACCTGCGCCCCAATACAGGCCGCGACACCTTCCTTGGCGGAGTGGCAGAATGTAATCATGTTTTATGCTGCATTATGAAAGGATCGCGATCTGTTTATCACTCGTGTCACTTGCCCGAGCTATAATTCCACGACTTACCGAGAACTGCGCAATTATCACTGAAAGGGAATGAAAGTGCCAGTGGTCGTAAAGATATTAAATATGAAAATAGAGAGATGCAGTTTTCTTGTAATTTTTCCATTTCTTTTCTGCTGCTATCTATGCATAGATGATTACGTATTTGTGTACACGTGTTGTGCTAATAATCGTTGGATAAATGTATAATGAAAAATAAACTGTTATGAAAGAAACACGGCAGGAATCATCGGCCAAAAATATGTTTTGGTGAATTTTATATTCTAGGAAAAAAAAAGAAGAATTATCTAGAAATATTCAAATAGTCTAGACCTAGATGATCTGGCGATGACAACACTATGCAAATTAATAAAAAACAAGTTTTCTTTAACAGCATTCTTCCTTTATTACTTGAAACAATACCATTACGTTAATCATACGCTGAACTAACCTTCGAGTGTTCATCACTGATACACCTGCACTATTAACGCTATTTGGCAACTGTGTCCAGCGATGTTTGGCACAATTATTACGGCGCCATAACTCAACTTCAATTTCAGTTAATTAGTTTCAGCTTACTCGCAGATACTGAGGACAATTTCTGGCTCTCTTGCCTCTAGTATCACTTACGGAACCAACATTCTGACTGTCATTCACTAACATTCTGACTTTCATTCAATCGAGTTCTCTTAAACGTGCCAATTTCAGGTTTCAGCTTCTGTTTATTTTTTAGGTAATAATGGTAATCTCTTTCTATCATGCCTCCAAAACAAATACATGGATCCACCATTCAAATAACTTCATCGGAATGTTCATATGCTTCGTTTGAATTTCTGATTCTGATTTTCGATTTACTCTTTGCTAATGGTAGTAATTAGTTTTTGCAATAAAGTCAAAATAACTTCACAAGACCAACGTCCCGGATTTAAAATCTTCAGTACCATGACACGTTTTCATATTCTTTCTGGTTACTATTTAACGATTTCATACAGCTTGGAAAAACTTGTGGAGGATTGAAATACTGAAGACTGGTCATTAGTCTTCTGACCTTCATAAACACTTCTTAATGTAAATAAAATGGTGTAATGTTACCCAAACTCGTGGTAAAAATGCGTCCCAGTACTGAAGGGATTAACTGATTTAATTCAAGCGATTTTACCTCGAATGTCCCAATGCCTCATTCGAATCACTTTCAGGCATCTGTTGACTGTGATTCCCGGAGTGTTCAGTAACTATTAGGGGAGCGAGAGGTCAGCTTTGGAACTGTTAATAAAAGACGAACCATGGCTTGTGATGAAAGCTGCGCGAGACACGATACATTGTCATTACTACTGTCCCATGCGTCAGTCTTTGTTTTCATCAAGCATGATATATTTCCCCGGGCCTGGTATGTGCCCTCAATATCAGCGGAGGTCATAATGCCGCCACATGTGATTGCACTGTGATTTAGCATTCCACTTTTCAGTAATATTGCATGACGCGTTTTATTAATCCATATGTTACAGCTTTGCCAGTACTCGTGTGTGTGTGTGTGTGTGTGTGTGTGTGTGTGTGTGTGTGTGTGTGTGTGTGTGTGTGTGTGTGTGTGTGTGTGTGTGTGCGTGAGCTATTCAAGGCTCACATGTTGCAGTGGACAGTGAACGTGTTGACAAACTTCGGGTTGATACCGTGCCATGTTTCCCGGGAGATGATTTCGCACCGCACGCATACACTGCTGCCCTGCATGTTCTCCTCGCTGCGTGTTTTCCTTATTTGATGCCACCCTGGCGAGAGGAAATCCCGCTACAGTTTCCCTAAGTACTGAGGCCACGAAGCGCAGTAAATGTCCGTAATGTCCATAAATACCTATAAATCGAATATAAGTTGATGTACAAAATTAAAAACGGCTCTTTGTTAAAAGAGATTAAAAAAGATTATTATGATTAATGGAGATGATTTCCAGATTGTACTTATTTGCCTGAAAGCTTTCGTAGGGTAACTATACATACAAGAAGACTAAATCGCCGTACCATGACGAAATATATAAATCAACAAAGGAGCGATATTTTTCACACCTGCAGGAATTTTGAAACTTTGCACCCAGCCAGTCTTCCCCATTACGGAGCGAGCTCAGAGATCATAGACCGGTCTTCGGGTAGGACTGAGACCACAACACACTCCACACACCGGGAAAGTGAGGCCACAATACCTCGAGTTACATCCTGTACCTATTTACTGCTAGGTGAACAGGGGCCACACATTAAGAGGCTTGCCCATTTGCCTCGCCGCTTCCCCGTACTCGAACCCGGCCCTCTCGATTGTTAGTCGAGCGTGCTAACCACTACACTACGCGGTGTGTGTGTGTGTGTGTGTGTGTGTGTGTGTGTGTGTGTGTGTGTGTGTGTGTGCGTGCGGATGCATAAAGTAAACTAAGGAAAATCTGGGCCTCGGATAAATTCCAGCGGACGTCAAAGGTCCATACAAAACTGAATCATCCACAGAGCAAAATTGCATTCGCGGGAGTGAGGCAGAGGACAGGGGACAACAGATTCGTTTTGGCCACGGAAAAATATTTAATCCTTGGTAGGGATGCGCCTGAGAGAGAGAGAGAGAGAGAGAGAGAGAGAGAGAGAGAGAGAGAGAGAGAAACAAAATTCAACATATAAAATAAACAGAGACTCGTAGAAAGGTAGATGCGCAAACAGAATAAACCAACGAAGAAAAAAATAAGGAAAAGAACGTAAATAAAGACAAATCCAGAGAGAGAGAGAGAGAGAGAGAGAGAGAGAGAGAGAGAGAGAGAGAGAGAGAGAGAGAGAGTAGAAACAGAAACAGAAACAGACTCACACAGAGTAGGGGACGGAGAGAAATTGACTGGTGAGGAGAGAGGGAGAGGGAAGGGGGTGGGTTGAGTCAAGTTGGTATGAGGGTACTTCTCGTGTATTCCATTATCATCATGCGGCGAGGCTTCCCCCCGCCAGGATGAAGCAATTGGAGGGAGTCGTGCCCGGCATCCAGGTGTGGGGTGGCGACACGGCGGGGACGGGGCTGGACGGACGTGGAGAGGACGTGGCGGGGGAGGAGGTGGCAGGGAGCAACATCACTTAAAGGGAGGGAAAGGGACCGCCAGAAGGGAAGAAAAGAGGGCAAAATAGGCGTTGTGTGAGGCATGCAAAGGGCGTGAAAAGGTCGTGAATGGAGGAGTGGCAGGTTATGAATAGAGGGAAGGTAGACTGTTTTGTCGTGCGGTGGTTCAGAATACTCTTATTTCTTCACGAGAGAGAGAGAGAGAGAGAGAGAGAGAGAGAGAGAGAGAGAGAGAGAGAGAGAGGGAAGAAAAGAGACACACAAGCGAACAGATAGAACACACACTTTTCAAACACAAACACTTAAAACACGGGCGGGGCAAGTTTATAGAAAAAAGATCTCGATTTTCGCCCCAGTTTTCCATGACACACTTCTGACTGACAAGAAAACACGAACAATACTTCCCCTTTCTCACTATTCACTCTGCCAGCCTACCGCCACCCCTACCCCTTACCAATCCCCGAGCACCGCCGCTGAAATAAAAGAAAAGAAAGGAATGGAAAAAAAAAGACAAAAAAAAAAAAAAAAACTGAAACGTGGAAATACCCGAAGGAATTTTTATACTACTATAGAAGAGCAAACAAAACACGCCATCCAATACCACGGAGGCCAGCAGTTTTCTGGACATTGCCTCCCCTTTTAGTGTTCTTTACTAATAGTGGCATTCCAACATTTGCCAGTTTGTACACTTAGCCTTCTACCCGATTCCATATAGCGGAGAACCATTAGACCCGCCACCTCGTCTATATTCTGTCTACTCTAAATTGGCCCCTGGGTCTCAGTCTGAATGGAGCCCTACAGGAATGCGTGGATGTCAGATCTTGAGGAAAACCGTAAACTGTCCGTGTGATAAGTGTGTTGGTCAAAAGAATATCATTATTATTCACTTGGAATCAGTTATATCATCAATAAGATACCTCCCTCACGCCACGCCACGCCAATAGAAGCAAGCGACCCTGTGTCCTTCAGTAAGTCTCGTGTAGGTTCTATATCCGTACGCCAGCTCAACTGAAGCCGTGGGGGTGTGTTCAATTTTCAGTACATCGCTGGTTTAAAAAAAGGTGGAAAAGAAGATTGTTTCGGTTTCGGTATATTAATTTTTTTTTTGTTGTTGATACCTGGCCTTTTTTTTTTTTGTCTGTCTTTCTCACCTTTACTGTTGCTTCTTCGTATATAGTGAGCAGTGTTTGTCTTCATGTATTATACCTAAATGTGTGACTTTATCATTTCTTAACTGGTGTGTGTGTGTGTGTGTGTGTGTGTGTGTGTGTGTGTGTGTGTGTGTGTGTGTGTGTGTGTGTGTGTGTGTGTGTGTAACTTAAACTTTGTGAATGTTTCGGCTTGACGGAAAATATTTTTTATGGTAATGATAATGACTGTTTTTTCTCTCTCTCCAAGGAGTCCAGTCACGTATCAATATCACCAAAATATTAAATAATTTCCAGCGTCGAGAACACATGCTGTGCCGTGCCCTTATAATTACGTCTTTGTCCTGTGTACCTGCAGTTTGAAGCACGGTGCACCCGCTAATTAAACCTTGTACCTGCCCTGGCTCTTCTTATTTTTCTGCAGATAAAGGTAAATATGTAGTGATGGGCTTTCAAAAATTGCTGATGCTTTAGACATCTTGTGACGTGTTAATGGAATGGAACAGAAGAGAGGAGCGTTGGTGTGTGTGTGTGTGTGTGTGTGTGTGTGTGTGTGTGTGTGTGTGTGTGTGTGTGTGTGTGTGTGTGTGTGTGTGTGTGTGTGTGTGTGTGTGTGTGTGTGTGTGTGTGTGTGTGTGTGTGTGTGTGTGTGTGTGTGTGTGTGTGTGTGTGTGTGTGTGTGTGTGTGTGTGTGTGTGTGTGTGTGTGTGTGTGTGTGTGTGTGTGTGTGTGTGTGTGTGTGTGTGTGTGTGTGTGTGTGTGTGTGTGTGTGTGTGTGTGTGTGTGTGTGTGTGCGTGCGTGTGTGCGTGTATGTGTGCGTGTGTGGGCGCGCACAAGCGTAAAGGTTTTTAATAGTGGTAGTTGTTGCAGATATTTAATTGTGTTATGTCTTTCCATCTGATTATATTTTGTAGGGTATTAATGTTATATAGAAGACGAAAGGATGAGAAATACTGCAAGTTTTTAGAACACACCATTGCATGTCATACCGTTGTTTTGTCTTGTGTCTCTTACTTATTGTATATAAATCCATATACAATAAATTTTTCCTTTTTTTTTCAATTTTATTTCTGTTTTGTCAAGCTTTCTATCTGATAGAAATGGCTCAAGGTGTATTAGCTACTCATGTAGAGATTTTTCTTTTTTATATCTACTTTCTTTGTGGTCTCGTTTTGAGTCATCTTTCCCTCTGTGTCTGTGGGTCTTCATATCTTTTTCTTTCCTCCTTTAGTGAAACAGGTGAAGCTCACTGAAGGTTTATCAGACACCGATGTAGTCCTTGCAGCCTCACATCAAGCACACGTACCCTCCAGGCAGCGATCCTCTCCCCTTTAACACCACCAAAATTTGATGAATTCTGCTCGCTCTCTGCCAATGATTTCATTCCTTTCTCACTGCGCTTTTTGTCTTTCTTCGTTAAAATGGACCACAAAAGGGGTAGCGTGAAGCCTCATGCAGCCTGTTCTGTAAATAAGTCATGGGGATTGTCAAGACTTTGCTAAACACGCCACGGAAAAGTGTGTGTGGGTGCGTGCCAGGGAAGGAAGATGCAGGGAAAAATACTAAGTCGACGGTATTTTTCTGGTAATATACAAGACAGGACTATACACAAAGCAGGCATTATCGCGAGCTCCACCAAAGGCTCTTATTTACCAAACAAGCACTTAGGTGGATGCGCCTGAGTCCCCCTGCTTGAATATGTTAAGAGTTTTGCGACTTGTCCTCGGCGAATCTTTTCCGTCCCACTACCGTACAGTACTTGTGCTACTCTTCAGTAATGTCCGCGCCGCGAAAGATCGTGATGTGCACTCACCATTAATCTCTTCAATACCATGACGCGTTTTCTTATTCATTTTGGTTACTATTTGGTGATTTTAAACGGATTCAAACACTCATGTTGGGATTAAGATAGTAAAGACTCCGGCCATTAATCTTTTGACCTCCATACTGTCTTCATAATGCACACTGAATCGTCTAATCATACCTAAAAAAAAAAAAAATGCCTCTCAGTATTGAAGGGGTTAACTTTAAATGCAGTAGTTGTTATTGGCGACTCTGCCAACTCATCAGGGAGTTTTGAGTTATTATAGATCCATTTACGGATAAGGGTGATGGATGGATATAGGTCAGTGTCATTCAGAGTTTACCACGTGCAGACATGGCAGCTTCTTAAAGTCTCCCTTATTTTCTCATGCAGTTATTTTATTTATTTAGTTATTTTTCGTTTGAAGCGGAAGTTGTCTTCAATCTATTACTTGTTAATGGTGACTTACGACTCATTGGTCATTTTCTTCTGAATTTTTGTCTTTAATTTTCTTTTTTTGTTCTTAACCTCTTCAGTACTGGGACGCATTGTTACCACGAGTTTGAGCATGATTAGACGATTGTATTTACATTAGGAGGGATATACATTGTTCAGAAGATTAATGGCCGAAATCTTCACTATTGCATTCCCCACATAAGTTTCTAAAGATGTACAAAATCACCAAGTAATAAGCAGAATGATTATGAAAACCTGTTATCTCACTGAAGGGTGAACCTGCTGCATTTGATCTTTGCTGGATTAAAATTGTTCAGATCCTTTCGTCAAGTTCTTTGCATATGGACGGCTCAGCTTTATTTTGACAACTTCACATAAAATACCAAACATTATCTCTTTCCTTTCAGACTACCCAATCAATAAAGGCAAAATTACAGGGCACTGTATAGTCAGGCAAACACATTGGCAGGCGAATAAATAGTATAACGCGTAGACAGATCATTAAAATATGTACATAAAAATGGGAGAAAGTTCTTAGGATAAAGAGAAAAGACCTCACTAATGACCTCTTGCAGTAAAAACAAGCTTAAGGAGCTGCAGAAATAAGTGTGTGTGTGTGTGTGTGTGTGTGTGTGTGTGTGTGTGTGTGTGTGTTTGTGTTTGTGTGTGTGTGTGTGTGTGTGTGTGTGTGTGTGTGTGTGTGTGTGTGTGTGTGTGTGTGTGTGTGTGTGTGTGTGTGTGTGTGTGTGTGTGTGTGTGTGTGTGTGTGTGTGTGTGTGTGTGTGTGTGTGTGTGTGTGTGAGAGAGAGAGAGAGAGAGAGAGAGAGAGAGAGAGAGAGAGAGCTAGGCAGACAAACAATAATATTACGGCTATCATTGTTGTAATCATCACCATTATTATAAATTATTTGTTTGTTCATTCCATAATGCGGATTACGTGCGTATTTTGTTTGTGGGCTGTGAAATTATTGTCATTAATATAACAATTTATTTAAGTATTCATTCAAAATGCTGATCTCGCCCGTGTCATATTTGGTAAGCCGCTGTAATCCGCGCGTCCCTTGCCATGTCTAGCAGTGTGGAGGTAACTGGGTTGGCGCTGACTTGTGTCCGTCTGTGTTCCGTTTTTTTTTTACCTTCGGTCCTCTTTCTCAACGCTGCCTTGTATAGCTGTAATATGCAATAAATTTACTTTAATGTTTGTTTTCTTTTAACCTCACCAACAGTACACCGAAAGGAAACTCGCATTAAAAAAAGAAGAGAGAGAGAAACAAAACTACGAATCACAACTTCCAATACAGAAAAAAAAAAAACCTTCACTGAGAAGAACTGCATAGTTTTTATTCAGTGGTCCACCGCACTCCCACAGACCAATCCTAGTGGCGAGGTGTAGCGTGGCTCTGTAAGCTCCCTCTCCCTCTCCCACTCCCTCTCTCACTCCCACTCCCTCTATCCCAACCAGCAACGTTCAGTGTGCCCCCAGCTTGTGAGGAGGACGCCTCGGAACACGCGGCTAGTTTTTTACACATTCTCCGTATTTTCTGAGCGTGGCACGCATACCCTGGCGGCGCACGCAGGTGTGATAATGTGCTAGGCGGTGGCTGTGGTTTTTACCTCCTTCCCTCCCCACTCTGTGCTTCTGGGATAAACTGCCCGCCCACATAATTAACTTTTCCTATGGTTCAGTGTTTTTCTTTTTTTTTAAGTCACTTTCTTCACCTGTTTCCTCATTTTTCTTCCAGTTTATTGACTTGAGTAAAGGAGGCATTTTTGTAGTTATCTCTTTTGCTTCCTCTCTTCCTTCCAGTACATTGTTTGAGGAAAGAATATATTTTTGGGATTTTCTATTCTCTCTCTCTCTCTCTCTCTCTCTTCCTGTACATTGTTCAAGTAAAAGATATGTTTTGGAGGTATTCAATTTTTCTCTCTCTCTCTCTCTCTCTTTCAGTACACTATTATTTTTTTGAGTCTTTTTTTTGTGTGTATTAATGTATTTTGTCACTTCAAGAGATGCTGTTTATTACTTTCTTATTTGCTGGTATTAGATATTATTAGTCGGTCTCTTCATTTCTCTCTCTCTCTCTTATCCTGGAAATCGTTTAAGTATAGGAGACACTTCGAGAGTTTCCAGAAATTATTTGTGTGGTTCATGTGTTTTGTTACGAGAAGGGAAGGCGTTTGTCTTATTTTCTATGATTTGATCGTTTGTTAGCATTAGTCACTCTTTCTTCACTCTATACATTCCTACCTCCCTCTCTCCTCCTCCAGCTTTGCCCTTCCTTCTTCCATTACCTCCTCTTTCCTTCCTGCAGCGGTCGAGTTCAATCAATCAACTGCCTTCCTCCTTTCTTCATTCCTTCACTTCTTCCCCTCATTTTAGACCGTGATATCCTTATTTTTTTTCTCCTTTTCCTTCTCTTTCCTTCCATTACTTTCTTTTCTCCATTTCTCCTCCGTTCCTTGTATGTAATTCCTTGTCCTCTTCATTCTATAGACATTCATTCACATTCTTTCATTCTTTTCATCATCCATCTTTTCCCTTCTATTTTCTCTATTTATTTCTCATTCATTTCCTGTTTTCATCCTAAATATATTCATCCTCTCTCTCTCTCTCTCTCTCTCTCTCTCTCTCTCTCTCTCTCTCTCTCTCTCTCTCTCTCTCTCTCTCTCTCTCTCTCTCTCTCTCTCTCTCTCTCTCTCTCTCTCTCATCTTCTTCCTGCCTCCTTTCTCTTTCTCCCTTCTTCCTATTCTTCCCTCCACTCTTTCTCTCCCCACATTCCTCCATCACCACGTACCTTCTTTTACCCTTCTCTCATTGGTACCCAGGGACCTTCTTGCTTCCCCTCTCCTCTTTTTCTGCGAGGGATGGTCCACTTGAGCGCCCGCGGGAGGCTGGAGTACACACAGACAGACAGATAGACGGCCTGGAGAAGAAAGGAAGGAAATGAAACAGTCAGACCAGCGAACCGTATGTAGACACAACGCGCACGCACTCACATACACGCACTTACACATACGCACACAGGCACACAGACAGACAGATACACACACGCATTCACGCACATCCACATTCATTCTTTTTCTTTTCTCTCTCTCTCTTTTCTGTTTCTCTCTCTTAGTCTCTTTTATGATATTTGGAAAAATTTGTCGTGTTCATGTAAGATAAATGTGTCAGTTGAATAGAACATTGAGGCTTGATTGTTCCCTGCGAATCGATCAGAGAGAGAGAGAGAGAGAGAGAGAGAGAGAGAGAGAGAGAGAGAGAGAGAGAGAGAGAGAGAGAGAAATTGTGGAGGGTGGGAGGGGGGGTGGGTGGAATATAGAACACACGCAACTATGTGAAAATTGAAAAATGTCATATGCAGGTTTTAATTTTTCATCCGTTTTAAATTTGTATGGACAACCAGATGGATTTTAAAGGTTAGTGTGTGTGTGTGTGTGTGTGTGTGTGTGTGTGTGTGTGTGTGTGTGTGATTCACCTCGGTCGTCTGCTGGCCACCCAGCCAGTCTTCCCCATTACGGGGAAGACTGGCTCTATGAGCTCAGAGCTCATAGACCGATCTTCGAGTAGGACTGAGACCACATCACACACAACACACACCGGGAAAGCGAGTTACATCCCGTACCTATTTACTGCTAGGTGAACAGGGGCCACACATTAAGAGGCTTGCCCATTTGCCTCGCCGCTTCCCGGGACTCGAACCCGGGCCCTCTCAATTGTAAGTCGAGCGTGCTAACCACTGCGTGTGTGTGTGTGTGTGTGTGTGTGTGTGTGTGTGTGTGTGTGTGTGTGTGTGTGTGTGTGTGTGTGTGTGTGTGTGTGTGTGTGTGTGTGTGTGTGTGTGTGTGTGTGTGTGTGTGTGTGTGTGTGTTTACTATTTTGTCTGTGTTCTCTCTCTCTCTCTCTCTCTCTCTCTCTCTCTCTCTCTCTCTCTCTCTCTCTCTCTCTCTCTCTCTCTCTCTCTCTCTCTCTCTCTCTCTCTCTCTCTCTCTCTCTCTCTCTCTCTCTCTCTCTCTCTCTCTCTCTCTCTCTCGAATCGATTGACGGAACACACACACACACACACACACACACACACACACACACACACACACACACACACACACACACAATGCAGCACCAAAACAAAATCAGAGAGAGAGAGAGAGAGAGAGAGAGAGAGAGAGAGAGAGAGAGAGAGAGAGAGAGAGAGAGAGAGAGAGAGAGAGATGGGTTGATTTAAGTGAACAAGTGAGCTCGATTGTGTTTTTCTAATCCTCTAGTTTCTCTCAATTCGTTTTTCTTTTTTCTTTTTTTTTCACCGCGTAGGGCCTCAGGCATTCAGCGGGTGAAAGGCGGGGCTGAGGGGAGGGTAATGGGGCGTTCAGGGTTGAGGGGAGGCGCGGGCGTGGGCGTGAGGAGCGTGGAGGAGTGTGGAGGAGCGAGGAGGGGCGTGGAGGGGCGCAAGAGGCAGTGTGGTAAAGGAAGGAGTAAAAAAAAAGATCTTGTGTGTTTTGTGGCTCGAGGGAAAAGTAATGTGGTTTTCTTGTGGTTGCTTTATTAGTGTTTATTTTGTGATGTTTATTATTTGCGTCTAGTTCCCGTGTAGGCGGCAAGCTCTCATCACGCCAGGCGGAGGTTTGTCACACGAGCCGAGCACCGTACACTGCGCCACGTAACAAGACAAGGTGGCTGGAAATAGCGAGTTTCTTGTACTTTTCGTCCTGCACATCTTAATCCCTTCAGTACCATGCCGCGTTTTCATATTTATTCTGCTTAGTATTTGGTGATTTTATACAGCTTCAGAACTTATATGAGGGATTAAAATAGTAAATTCTAAGGGTATTTTTCTTCTGACCTTCATAAATTCTTCATAATGCAAATAAAATGTCTAATCCTACAAAAAAAAAAAACACAATAAAAATGCGTCTCAGTACTAGAATGGTTAATTGATTTGTGTTGAATTGTTTCATTGAGGAATAGAAGGAAACACATCTTATCGGTTTGGTGACTTACAGGACAATAAGTATGTTTTTTTTGTATTTTGAGAGGTGAATCGTTTTTATTTAGTTTTTGAAGTGAAAAGCTTGTTCTATTAATTTCGTTTTGTTTTTTCATTTATGTTTCTGTGTTGAATTCGAATTTGGGTAAATATTCTCATGTGTTTCGTGGGTTGACACCAAAGATTAAAAATAAAAAACATTCCTGCTTTTAGTTATATCAGAGGTGATGTGTTTGTCGTTCCTTGTGTTTACCTGTGGACTGGTTGTTTGATTGACTGGCTGACTGTTGATATTAACTGACTTGATAAGCTGATTTATGGTACAGCTTTTTTCCTCCTTTCTTTTTTTCCTTCTATGTATATCCTCACGTTGACAGAAAACCTGAACAAAAATCTAAGTTTTAAATTTTTTGTTTTCCGTTGCAATTTCCTTCTTTTTCCAACTTTTCCTTTATTCTTTGTTATTATATTTATTTCCGTAGTATTTATTTTTCCCTCTATTCGCACGTGGGGTGATTCTCTCGTTCCATTTGCTCCCCTTTATTTCTGCTTGCTCTGCCGTCACCCGCTTTTATTTGTTGATTCATTTCTCTACACACGTATCCTCGCCTCAATTACGTCTCTATTTTTGCTTTCTTTTCTCCACCCAAGACACGGAGAAGACTAGAAATTCCCTTTATTATTCATTTATCACCGTGTGTGTGTGTGTGTGTGTGTGTGTGTGTGTGTGTGTGTGTGTGTGTGTGTGTGTGTGTGTGTGTGTGTGTATGTGCCTTTGTGTCTATTTCTGTCTGTACGTGTGAATCTCTTTGTCTGTCCTAATCTATTTGCACGTCTGTCTGTTTGGATGTCTTGACCTGTCATCTTGTTTGACAATCTGCCTGTCTTCATTTATGTACTTGCGCCTTTCTGTCTATATCTCTCTCTCTCTCTCTCTCTCTCTCTCTCTCTCTCTGGCCACGTATAATGGCTGCCACTAACTTTGCTCATCTTCATGCCTTCATTATATCCCAGGCGTCATATCTTCATTCGCCTCTCCTCAACTCTCTCCCTGGGGCGCCTCGTCGACCCTCTGTCCCGTGTCTCTTCACTTCACTCATATACTTTCTCTGCACTTTCCACTGTCCTCTTGTATTTCACTTCTTCCCACGAGTTTCTTTTGCCTTATCTCTTTCTATTTCTGTCTTTGTATTTTCTTGTGTGTCTTGTGTTTTGTGTGTTTGTATTGTTTTCATCTTTTTCACTTTTTCTCTTATTTGTTCTTTCTTTGCTTTTCTTTTTGTTTCTTCGTGTTGAACGGTAGCTTTTTTTTTTTTTTTTTTTACTTATTCATTGGTTTTGTCATGTTTGAGTTGCTTTCCTCGTGTTCGCTTCGTTGTCGTGTGGTTTTCCTGTTTTCTATTCTTTTTTCTTCTAGTCTTTTTATTCTTCTTCGTCTTCTTCGTCTGCATCTTGTTTTTATTGTTGTTGTTGTTGTTGTTGTTGTTTTTTTCTCCTTTTCTTTCTTTTCCTTCACCATCCTTCACCTTTTTCCCTTCACCTTTTTTTCCCTTCACCTTTTTTTCCTTTACCTTCTTTTCCTTCACCTTCTTCTTCTTCTCCTCCTTTTCTTTCTTCGTCTTTTTCTTCTTCTTCTTCTTCTTCTTCTTCTTCTTCTTCTTCTTCTTCTTCTTCTTCTTCTTCTTCTTCTTCTTCTTCTTCTTCTTCTTCTTCTTTTCGTGTTTTTCTCTCGTCCTGTGAGGGTTTATTTTTCTTCCCCTCTCTCTCTCATGGTCACTCTCACTTCCAAGAAATGCTCCACCAATCTCCCTCTCTCTCTTTGTTTTCCTCCTCTCACCACACACACACACACACACACACACACACACACACACACACACACACACACACACACACACACACACACACACACACACACACACACACACAGGAACTTTTGGAGAATATATTATAAAACTCTCCTTCTCTACGACTACCTTTTAAATAACGAGTTACTGAATGATGAACTTGTAACTCTTTGTCTCACTTTGTCAAGGAGGCTGTGAAAGGTGTTGGAACTCTGCTGTTATCTTTCTATGAATTTTGAGACTGAATTTAGTGAGTAAAGACGAGTTCAATGTAATATTAATGAAAGGAAAATAGGGATGGCATGAGAGGCTTTAAAATATGACGTAACCAGGAGGAGGCAGAGGAGGAGTAAGAGGGAAGGGGAAGAGAAGAAGGGATGGAGTGGGGGGTCGGGTGATGGGAAAGCCGATCTGGCGAATTAATCTCTTGAAGCAGTTTCGAGACAACTTTCATGGAGCCTCGAGTCAATCACTTTATCGGTAATTTTTTTAAGAGGCTTTAAAAAGTATATTTCAGCTTAATTGCCTTGTATCGGGATCCACACGGAGGGAAGTTTTATAATTTGTACTTTCTTTATGTAGATTTCTGGTGTGTGTGTGTGTGTGTGTGATCTCTCTTAAATGCTAATTACTTCAGAAGACAAATACATGAGCCGTTTATAAGTAATTTAAGGGCGAGGGGAAGGGAAGAGGAGGGGAGAGAGAGGACGGGAGGGAAGAGGACGGGATGGGAGGGGAGGCGAAAGGAAGGGAAGGGACTGGGATTCTAAAGGACAAGGTGATCTAAGAATAGGAGGGGAAAAAAAAGGAGAGGAAAATAAATTAAGGAACCTCTTCTCTTAGGCCTACCATTCATACAATTTAATGAATGTCCCCGAGGGTGCAGGTGCTAGTCTTCCACACACACACACACACACACACACACACACACACACACACACACACACACACACACACTTTTTCTCCAACTCCTCTGTTTCACCATCTTTTGAAGTCACACCCTCCAGAAAGGCAGGTTTATCGAGGCACCTCTGAACTGAGTACTTAGCGAGTCTTTCTTACCTACCTGTCTCCTCCCCCCCTCCTCCCTATCTCTCTCTCTCTCTCTCTCTCTCTCTCTCTCTCTGGTATCCCCAAAGCTGTACCTGAGAGAAGAATTAAAAGGAACAAATTTACACGACTTAATTTTCACAATGGTTCACGTTTTGGCTTAAGTCAGATGTATATTGTAAGGATTTCCTACAGTAGGTATTGCTGTCCGCTTGAATATTTCTTTCACCGTGCTTTCCTTTTTTTGGTGATTTCACGGTTGGGTAGTTTTTAAGGATGTTCATCAATACTTGGGAGAAAAAAAGGAAATATTACAAGTAGAATTTTTATCTATGAAATTTTTTAAGCCACTTGTTTGCTTCTCTGTTGATTGGTGGATCACGTCGTGGCTCTTCAGACTTACTCAGTTTTATCAAAGGGTCTGAACTGTGAGGTGGTATTAAACCCTTTCACTGCCAGACAATCCCATAATGCATTTTTTTCGCTTTTATGTTTGTTCTTGTCATTAACATTACTTCTGTCACTAAAAGAAAGACAAAATCAACCATTCATTCTGTATTACTTATGTGTCAAAGGGAAAGAAAATGATTAAAGGCGCTCTGAATATCACGAAAGAACGGAAAGTATCAGGAAAGGATTGAATTACTTAGCATCTTTATACTGGATGGGTGTCGAACGTGTGTGCTATGCTTTCCACCCTCTGCCTCCTGACTGGATCCTCTCACTCCTCCCTAAGTTAGTGAAATACTCTCTGTGAACCGTCTATTTTTCGGTACTCTTTCCATTGCATGACTCAGGTGGGCACTCTGGGCACTTCACACACATTACCAGGACCACTCGCCAGTACTAAAAGACCAAGCAACTCCATCAGTAATTTTAATCTCTCCATCCTCGCTTCTATAATTCATTTTTAAACTAAGTCTCCAGTCATTACGAGGCAGCTTTTGACGTGTGTGTGTGTGTGTGTGTGTGTGTGTGTGTGTGTGTGTGTGTGTACCCATGCG
Source organism: Portunus trituberculatus (assembly GCF_017591435.1). Classification (NCBI taxonomy): domain Eukaryota; kingdom Metazoa; phylum Arthropoda; class Malacostraca; order Decapoda; family Portunidae; genus Portunus; species Portunus trituberculatus. Next base: position 27,890,742 of record NC_059300.1, read on the forward strand.
GGACTCACCTTCTTGCATGTGTGGGCTGATATTCTCTTTTCTAGCATGTAAGCAGCTCATTTCTTAAAGCCTCACACCACCCACACTACTCTCCATATTCCCACACTATACCACACACCATCCACCCCATCATACCCCACCAAACACCGTCACACTCCACTACACACCACCACACTCCACCACAGACCACCATACTCCACCACACACCACCACACTCCACCATACTCCACCACAGTCCACCACACACCACTACACATCACCACACTCCACCACATACCACCACACTCCCCTACACACCACATTCCACCCTTTCATACCACCACGCACCACATACTCCACTCCTACACCAAACACCACGCACACACCATGCCCACACTCTCCTACACATCGCATTGTAAACCCACACTTCACCTTCCTTCCTGCACGACACGCCTTATCAGGATGTTTGTGTGTCTGTTCTTGTGCTTCATTCTACTTGCTTCACTCCACGCCTATGCAGCCTCCCCGTACCCTGCATCCATAACCATCCTTCTTCGATATATAAAGAAACAATACGTATTCCTTTCCCTCTTCATGCTTCCCTTTCTGTTGTTCGTCCTGTAATGCATTTGTTTCGATGCTGCATTTTTTTTATACGTATCACTGAAACCTAGCGAAGGAAAACTATAGGGAGTAAACAAGTGTCATTATGTGAGAATTACCAGTCCCCTCCAAGGAAAAGAGAGTGAATACAGTAAAATAGAATTAAGAATCTAGAAAATGGTCTGGTAACGACAAATATATGGAGAAAAATAGGTGATTATTTAAGTAGCACCATTGTCCACCCCCTTTAAAAAATAGGGTAAAAGAAAAGCTGGAAAATAGTTAGGTAATTTAAGTTTTGGAAGTGCCTTCTTACTTCACTTTAAATGCACATCGTTAATTAGTCATTTAATCAGTCAGTCAGTCTATTACCTCCTAATGACCATTAATATCACTGTCCACCATTCATCCACCGCTCCTTCCCTTCCTTCTCCTCCTCATCCTCTCACTTCTCCTCCTTTACACCCTTCCATTATGCTATTTTCCTCTCATTCTGTCCTCCAACTCACTCCCATGATCTCTACTACGATCTATCTTCCTCCTAAACTTCCTCCCTTCCGTCACTCCTTCACCACTGTCCTCCTCCTTCTCTCCCTCCCTTCCCTCCACCTCTCCCTGGCCTTCTTCCCGTCCCTTTCTCTCTCCTCTGGTTCCTTTCCTTCCCATTCCTCCTTTCAGCTGCCCTTGCCACTACGAATCTTGAATTCCCAAACAATCAGACCAAACCTCGGAAAGTGACAAATAACCCTATTAATTAGAACTGTGATGCGAGTCAGGGCAGAGAGCAGTGGAGGAAGAGGAGGGTAGAGGGAGAGAGAAGGAAGGGAAGGGGATAGTCTTGCGTGGTGAAGACAAAGACAAGTGAGATGTAGAGGGAGAAACAGAAGTGAGAGGAAGCGAGTGTGGCAAAGCAATGGATAAATGGATGAAAGAGTCAGAGAGAGAGAGAGAGAGAGAGAGAGAGAGAGAGAGAGAGAGAGAGAGAGAGAGAGAGAGAGAGAGAGAGAGAGAGAGAGAGAGAGAGAGAGAGAGAGAGAGAGAGAGAGAGAGAGAGAGAGAGGTGAAACAGTGACAGGAGGTGACACATGAATATGAGACTTGACAGGGAAGTGTAAAAAGAGAAAAAGAGCATGAAATATTCCCAACCTTCGCGTCAAACTTACCGATAAAGGCGACCTGACACTGCCTGGAACCCCCGCAGGCAGTGACGGCCGGGACACACTTGCATCGCGGAGTTTGTACTGATGTTTTTCTCCTCACTAGTTTATGTTGTCAGTAAGATTAAATGAAGGTTAGGCGGTTGAGGCTGTGATTACTTGCGTTGTTAATGGTGTTGCTGCTCGTGCTAGTGGTGGTGGTGGTGGTGGTGGTGCTGCTAGTACTATTGCTCTTCTCCTGCTGTTGTGTTGCTGCTCCCGCTGTCATTATTGTTTTCTTTGCTACTGCTACTTGTCTACTTCTGCTACTACTGCTGCTACTACTACTACTACTACTACTACTACTACTACTACTACTACTACTACTACTACTACTACTACTACTACTACTACTACTACCACTACTACTACTACTACCACTACTACTACTACTACTACTACTACTACTACTACCACCACTACTACCACCACCACTACTACTACCACCACCACTACTACCACCACCACCACTACTACTACTACTACTACTACTACTACTACTACTACTACTACTACTACTACTTATTTTTTTTATCATTGACATATTCTCGAAAATCTCGACAGCAACAGTAACAATAATAATAACTAATAATAATAATAATAATAATAATAATAATAATAATAATAATAATAATAACAACAACAAGATCCGCAGCACCATCTGGTGGAGTCATTCCCTTTAAGATAGATTTCGCCCGTATTTATCTATTTACTTGCGTTCTTTACATATTAATTAATTTGGTTATTTTGTACATTTATATTTCTCTCTCTCTCTCTCTCTCTCTCTCTCTCTCTCTCTCTCTCTCTCTCTCTCTCTCTCTCTCTCTCTCTCTCTCTCTCTCTCTCTCTCTCTCTCTCTCTCTCTCTCTCTCCTTTGTTATTTCCTTTCTCTCCCTCTCTGCCTTCCCTTCCTTTTTCCTTTTCTATCACCCCTTCCTTCCTCCTGTTTCCTCCTCTTCCCATTTTCTCCAGCGATCCCTTCCTCCCTCTCTTCCTACCTTTTCTAACCTTCCTTCACCGCCTCTTTCCTCTCCTCTTCCTATCTCTCATTGTCACCTTCTCTCACCACCACCACCACCAACACCACCACCACCTTGCCATCACCGGTTCTCGAGTCCTGCACGTTTATAGAAGGCACCAAAAATGCCGCGGAGTCAAGACGGTGCTAAGCCACAACAGTCGGTACCGTTGATAAATCATTCTGTTTACCTCGAAAAGCTTGCCCTTCCGAGGATAAATCAAGCCCTTATGCCCTTCTTGCCCTGGTGCCGCGCTTAAAAGAGAGTTATGAGAGAGAGAGAGAGAGAGAGAGAGAGAGAGAGAGAGAGAGAGAGAGAGAGAGAGAGAGAGAGAGAGAGAGAGAGAGAGAGAATGTTTTTCTATTTCAAATCATGTTGCGTTATCAGTCGAGAGAGAGAGAGAGAGAGAGAGAGAGAGAGAGAGAGAGAGAGAGAGAGAGAGAGAGAGAGAGTATTGCACTTCACCCAGCTCGTGTCACCAGTTATCTTGCTCATCTTCAAATTGTAATAGGATGTGGTGTGTGTGTGTGTGTGTGTGTGTGTGTGTGTGTGTGTGTGTGTGTGTGTGTGTGTGTGTGTGTGTGTGTGTGTGTGTGTGGGGAGATGGGTGAGTGAGTGAGTGGGCGGATGAGAGAGGGAGGTTTAATCCACTCCTAATTCATCTGCATCTCTCGTGATTTGTAAAGCAGACATTCACGGTTTCCAGGATGTGAGTGAATGAGGAAGCGTCAAGGATTAAGGTTTACGTATAAGGCAAATTGATATATAGATAACCTGGACTTCGTGGTGACTCTAGAGAGGATAATCTATGAATGTGCATGCTCTTTCATTATAGTTTCTCTTATTTTCTACTTTTTATCCATATGTGCTACTTTCTATATATTTTTTTTCTGTTTGGAGCAATTTTCATGCCTCAATTATTATCAAAGTAAGATAAATGGAAATGGAAAGTGAACCAGAAAAAAACTAAGTTGAAATCAAAATTACTTCTTTTTTTTTTTTACTTCTTATCCTCATCTGTGTTACTTTTCAAAAATCAAAGAAAAATAAATTGAAAATAGAAAGTGAATCAGAAAAAAAACTAAGTTGAAATCAAAATTACTCCTGTTTTTTTTTTACATATTATCCTCATCTGTGTTTTTTTTTTTTTTTTAATCTTTTCTCAGTGTTAGAGACAATTTTGATGCCTCAATTATCAAGTAAGGAAAATAAAAATAAATGGAAATGCAAAGTAAATCAGAAAATACCAAGGTGAAATTAGAATTACTACTTTTTTCTATTTTATTTCTCATCTGTGTTGACATTCATCCTTTTCTACGTTAATGACAATATTCATGCCTCAATTATTAAAGTAGCGAAAAGGAAAATAAATGGAAATACAAAATGAATGAGAAAATACTAAGGTGAAATAAAAAAAAAACTCCTTTTCTTTTACTTTACATCCTTTCCTGTGTTAGAGACAATTTTCATGCTTCAAATATCAAAGCAAGGAAAAATATGAAGAAAAATACAAAGCGAATGAGAAAAGAACAAGTTGAAATATTTTAGTAGTCGTAGAAGAGTGAGTGGAAATTGCAAACTAATCAGAAAATGGAAGATGGTTATTAATTCCATCGTTCCTGCGAATATCATCATAGTAAAGCCTTGTAATGTTAGAATAGAATCACTTCATTACATCGATACTAGTTGCTTTTCATGAGGGAATGCACTGGCTCAATATTGCATGCACACTGATACTGTTTCTCTTTATCACAGATGAGAGAGAGAGAGAGAGAGAGAGAGAGAGAGAGAGAGAGAGAGAGAGAGAGAGAGAGAGAGAGAGATCATAGGACTGACGATTTTCTCTCTCTCTCTCTCTCTCTTCATTCGTATATTGAGAGAAATGTTTCCAGTTCTTTTAGCTTCTTTCTTAAGTTAATAAGTTAATCTACATGCATTTGAATAGTGTATGAAACATTTATCTTGTAGTCTGTGTGTGTGTGTGTGTGTGTGTGTGTGTGTGAGAGAGAGAGAGAGAGAGAGAGAGAGAGAGAGAGAGAGAGAGAGAGAGAGAGAGAGAGAGAGAGAGAGAGAGACGTTTGTGATCTCTTTAGCCTCTTTGAAATATTTTAACTTATTTTCAGATCTGATTATTATTTCACTTTTTGCGTTACTATTATATTCTCTTAGATATTTTGTGTGCGTCTCTCTCTCTCTCTCTCTCTCTCTCTCTCTCTCTCTCTCTCTCTCTCTCTCTCTCTCTCTCTCACCAAAGAAAGCTGTTACAACGTCCACATGTACCCCAAATTCACGTTACAACCCTTACCTTACTTTTACCCTTCAATTTCAAGACCACTGGTAACTAGAAGGGTCGCCCCGTAAAGCTGGACGAGTAGTAGTTTTGGATCCAAGTGTGGGTGTAATTTTTGGGGCGAAAGGTTGAGGGGAATAGCCGTAGATTACAATATAGTGGCCTTTTTTTTTTTTCATCCCTTTTCTTTTCATTCCGTTTTGATTGTGCATGCGATAAAGATATGAGGGTGTTGTGGGAGTAGGAGGAGGAGGAGGAGGGGGAGGAGGAGGAGGAGGAGGAGGAGGAGGAGGAGGAGGAGGAGGAGGAGGGACTTAGTTACGCAAATCTTACTAAAGAAAACCTGCAATTCTATGTTCTATTGCGTGACCTTTTTGTGTTCTTTGAGACTAGACATGATTCAGAACTATTTCCTCCTCCTCCTCCTCCTCCTCCTCCTCCTCCTCCTCCTCCTCCTCCTCCTCCTCCTCCTCCTCTTCCATTACTCATCGTCCGTTTGGGGGAATCGAGAAGGAAAGGGATAAGAAAGGAAACCAAGGAAGGAGTCAGAGAGAGAGAGAGAGAGAGAGAGAGAGAGAGAGAGAGAGAGAGAGAGGACACTTGTAATCGATAATAAATAGGTATGTGTGTGTGTGTGTGTGTGTGTGTGTGTGTGTGTGTGTGTGTGTGTGTGTGCGTGTGCGAGCGCGCTTCTGGACGCCGTTGGTGCCTCACGATCGGCGTCAGTCCCTCATGCGGTTATTAATTTACACTCGTGATCGCCTCTATTTGTGCGTTAATCGCCGCTCCGTCAGTTGTGATTTATCGCCGTGATCGATTTCGTGCGTGAGCGACGGCGGCGGTGGGGCGTGTGGTGTGTGGCGGCGGGGCGCGTGAAGGGCCAAGGTGATGGGAGGTGAGGGGAGAGAATGGTCGATGAGGGAAGATGTGGAGTAAAGTGATGAGGAGGTGTGTAATGTGGGATGTGGTGAAGTGTATCGTGAAATATGTATGGAGTGTGATGTTTACTGTGGTGTGGTGTGGTGTAAAGTCTGTGGAGTTTGGTGCAGTGTGTGGTGATGAGGTGTAAGTGTGATGTGGTGTAGAGTGGTGTGGTGATGTAGTGGTGCTTCAGTGTGACTATTAATGGTATAGAGATGATGTGGTGATGAACAGTGTGTGGTGATGACGGCTGACAGACAATGGCGTGACAATCGATAATGTAGAACTGTGTGGTAGTGAGAAGTGGTGGTGCGGCGAGGCGTGGCGGCGTGGTGCATGGTGAGGGATGGTGTGGTGGCTGTGTGGTGGTGAGGGATGGTGTTGTGGCAAGGCGTGGTGGCGTGGTAGTAAGGGGTGGTGTTGTGGCGAGGCGCACGACGTGAGGGGTGGTGTGGCGAGGCGTGGCGGCGTGGTGGTGAAGGGTGGTGGTACGGCCAGGATTGGCGGCGTGGTGGTAAGGGATAGTGTTGAGGGTAGGCGCGGCGTGGCGGTGTTGGATGGACTACATCGCTCACAGTTTTATGGATGTGGTCATCTCGTGTGATAAATTATATTATGGTAATTGAAAATTTAGTTACCACTTCTGTTGCACGCGTGTGAATAATAATGATAATGACAATAATGATAATAAAGGTAATACTATTTACAGTGACAAAATCCATACTCTAATTTGTCTCTGGAGCACTACAAGGAAGATCAACATCAACAAGAGGAGGAGGAGCGGGAGGAGGAGGAGGAGGAGGAGGAGGAGGAGGAGGAGGAGGAGGAGGAGGAGGAGGAGGAGGAGGAGGAAGAGAAGGAGGAGGAGGAGGAGGAGAAAAAAGAGGAAGAGTAATACAAATGGATACAAAGGAACAAAACAGACAGTAAAAGCCCTACTGAGCCAAACAAGGCTGTCTGTGTGACTGTGCTACCACTGCAGGTGTATCTCAGAGAATCAAATGCCGGAAGGAGGAACTTGTAGTGAAAAGTATGAACAAACTAGATACAGTTTTCCTTATCTGAAAATTGTGAGGAATAGGGAAAGGTAGAGGAGGAGGAGGAGGAGGAGGAGGAGGAGAAGGAGGAGGAGGAGGAGGAGGAGGAGGAGGAGGAGGATGGCGGCTTATCAGTCATGCAAGCGTAGCTGTTGACTCGTGAAATGACTTCATGCATTGTCGATCAGGTGTCCTCGTCTCTAATTACTCGAAGACTTCTCCTCCTCCTCCCCTGCTGCCTCCACCAAACCATTTTTTATGATGTGTGTGTGTGTGTGTGTGTGTGTGTGTGAGAGAGAGTGCGTGCGTGCGCGCGCGCGTGCGCGTGCGTTGCTATATTCACTGTACTGAAGAGTTTAATTCATTCATCTTGTTATCGTATTGATGTTTGCTGCGCTGCTCAAGTCTGACTCAGCTACAACAATAGCCGAGAGAGGGAAAGGAAAGTCTTGGAGTGAAAATACAACAAAACATGTAGGAAAGGTCGGATTTTTGTCTTGTTATTCCTAGAAAGAGACGACTTGCTCACCCTCCTCATCTTTCACCTAGCTCCTCTTCCTCATGTATCCTTGCTTCTCATCATCATCATCATCATCATCATTATCATCATCATCATCATCATTATCATCATCCCTTCCGCCTCATTTATTTTTTCTTCTCCGCTCCCTCATCTCTTCGAACTGCGCATTATTTTTCCTCCTCCTCCTCCTCCTCCTCCTCCTCCTCCTCCTCCTCCTCCTCCTCCTCCTCCTCCTCCTCCTCCTCCTCCTCCTCCTCCTCCTCCTCCTCCTCCTCCTCCTCCTCCTCCTCCTCCTCCTCCTCCTCCAACCAACACCCACCAGCACCACCTTTTTTCTTCCCAAACTTTCTTCTTCCCCTTCCTTCCATATCTTACGCATATCCTTTCCGCTACTTCCTTATCCTTCTCTTACTCATCTTCCACACACACACACACACACACACACACACACACACACACACACACACACACACACACACACACACACACACACACACACACACACACACACACACACACACACACACACACACACACACACACACACACACACACACACACACACACACACACACACACACACACACCACCTTGGGCTTCCTTTTACCGCTCTTTCTCAACTGGTAGATTAAACAGAGGAAAGTTAAACAGACAGAACGCAATACGAGAGCTTCTAAAACATTCATTGCCAACCTTCAACCGAGATCCATTTCAGTACGCCGGGCCAAGAGGGAGTCCTGAAGGAGGTGCTGAAGGTATTCCCGCCCTCCGCTTCCCTTCAGAGTCTCGCCTTTATTATCTCGGTCGGTTCCTCAGCTCCTTGTTGCCCAGAGTTTTTTTGATTACCCGTGTCAACATTACTGGAAAATAATCAAACATTTACCCCGTCGATCTGTCAAACATCGTCAGTTATAAAGTAGCTGGAGGAACTGAGAACGACGAGGAGGAGGAGAGAATACAGGAGGAGGAGGAGGAGAAGGAATGGATGAAGAAGAGGTAGATGTAAAGATGAATAAAAGAAGTATGTGATGCAGCAGCAGGCCAAAAGGATGTTATTCTTTTAATATTAAACTAACTTCTAAACACTTCTCTATTTTTACTTCCCCACTTGTCTCAGAAAACTAAACCTTTCATCCTTTCTTCTTACATTTTGTGTGAATCGCGTACTAATCTTACTTTATTTATTTTCTCCACCTTCCTCCTTCCTCCTTCCTCCTTCCTTCTTCATTCGTACTCATCTTTGGAACATTCTCGCATAGTGCTAAGTTTTCGCCTCTTCTTTCTCTCTCCACCTCACTTTGGTTTCCCCTTCGGTGGTAATAAGATATTCATTCATCTCTTGTCTCGGTGCGCGTGAGTCCGGAAGGCTCGTATGTTTTGTATGGGTCTTACAAAGCCCCCCAATCATAACCCTGGAATAGAAAGTGTTTTTTTTCTGTATTTTTTCTTTCTCTCTCTCTCATTCACTGCGCCATCTGCTTTTGCTTCTCCCAGAAATGAGTCAGTCTTAGCTAGTGAATAAGAGTCTTCGTTGTAGTCTCTCTCTCTCTCTCTCTCTCTCTCTCTCTCTCTCTCTCTCTCTCTCTCTCTCTCTCTCTCTCTCTCTCTCTCTCTCTCTCTCTCTCTCTCTCTCTCTCTCTCTCTCTCTCTCTCTCTCTCTCTCTCTCTCTCTCTCTCTCTCTCTCTCTCTCTCTCTCTCTCTCTCTCTCTCTCTCTCTCTCTCTCTCTCTCTCTCTCTCTCTCTCTCTCTCTCTCTCTCTCTCTCTCTCTCTCTCTCTCTCTCTCTCTCTCTCTCTCTCTCTCTCTCTCTCTCTCTCTCTCTCTCTCTCTCTCTCTCTCTCTCTCTCTCTCTCTCTCTCTCTCTCTCTCTCTCTCTCTCTCTCTCTCTCTCCTCGCCTGAGGACAAGAGAGGGAGAACAACACCTAATTAACTAGCTCGTTCCGTATTGAAATTGTCAACATCTTGATAATTGATGCCTCGCTTATGTAGTGCCTCCTTGTAACGTAGGCTTCGCTGTGCTGGTGGCGGTGGTGGTGGCGGTGGTGATGGTGCTGGTGGCGGTGGTGGTGGTGGTGGTGATTGTGGTTCTGTTTCTTCTGTCTTTTTTGCTACTGTTGCTTCTCCTGAATTTATTATTGATTATTGTTTTCTTCTATTTAACTACTACTAATACTATTACTACTACTACAATTACTACTACTACTACTATTACTACTCTTACTGCTACTACTACTAGTACTACTACTACTACTACTACTACTACTACTACTACTACCACTACTACTACTACTACTACTACTACTACTACTACTACCACTACTACTACTACCACTACCACCACCACTACCACCACCACCACCACCACCACCACCACCACCTACTACCACTACTACTACTACTACTACTACTACTACTACTACTACTACTACTGCTGCTGCTACTATTGCCATTAAGAATTATAATGAACACTTTTTTTTACTAACGTTCTCCTCGCGGCAATGAATGATGGATAATACTAAATACTTAATCCCCTGAATATTTAAACACACACACACACACACACACACACACACACACACACACACACACACACACACGGCCAGGGTTTGCTTCTATAGACATTGGAGTACCTACAAAGAAAACGCAAGTGTACTGTGTCTTTGATGTGAAGTTCGATGTTTTCTCATTAACTGTCTTACGAGTGATTTTTTGTTCTTATTTTCCTTTTTGCCATCTCTCTCTCTCTCTCTCTCTCTCTCTCTCTCTCTCTCTCTCTCTGAAGAATTATCTTCTTTGCAGTTGACTGCCTTGTTTTTTATGTGTGTGTGTGTGTGTGTGTGTGTGTGTGTGTGTGTGTGTGTGTGTGTGTGTGTGTGTGTGTGTGTGTGTGTGTGTGTGTGGGTGTGTGTGTGCGTGTCTTAGTTTTAAGTAGTATTTTTAAGTTACGTTTTTTACAGCTTTATGTATTTCACTTCTTTTATTATCGAATTTTACATTTTGAAGGACCCTGTATCCCTCACAATTTCTATTTCAATAATCATTAACATGACAGACTATATTATAGAGGTGTTTATTGTCATTAACTACTTACATTATACTATATTTAAGTGATAATGCTGTTATGTATACTGAATAACCATTGTGAAATGGAAATAAATTTCTGAATCTGAATCTGGATCTCTCTCTCTCTCTCTCTCTCTCTCTCTCTCTCTCTCTCTCTCTCTCTCTCTCTCTCTCTCTCTCTCTCTCTCTCTCTCTCTCTCTCTCTCTCTCTCTCTCTCTCTCTCTCTCTCTCTCTCTCTCTCCCTCCACGATACATTATTTTTCCTTACCTCTGTTCTTTCTCCTTCCCTCGTTTCCTTCCTCTCCCCTCCTACTAACGAAGCTAATAACCTGGCAAACAGACACACCTGAGAGTATTTACCTGTCCATTAGCCTGTGAACCTGATACCAAATGCCTCGCGGATTTAGGGAGAAAATGCATTGTTTTCCCGCCACGCGAACCTCCCTAAGCTGCGACCCATTTATTTGTCTTACGCAGGAAATTAAATGTCTCCCTCGCTGTTATCCCTGCGGCATAATTATTTTCACCGCCGTGTTTAAATTTTTTTTTTTTCTGATGTAGGGTGAGTGTTAGGATTCACTTTTTTTTTGGGTCTTTTATGTGTATTTTTTGTTGTTATCGTGTTGGTTTTAATGGTGAAGTTTTTTTTTGTGTGTGTGTTTTTTCGAGGGCCAGAGTTCAAGTGTGTGTGTGTGTGTGTGTGTGTGTGTGTGTGTGTGTGTGTGTGTGTGTGTGTGTGTGTGATTCTATTTTCATTTGTTTTGTTAATTTGAAGGATTTCCAGATGATGTGATTAAGTGCTGATAGAAATTTTCCATCCTCTATGTTTACCTAGAACTGTTTGGTCTCATTTCCGTAAGTGAGGTTAATTATGAAATATAAAAGCTCTGTAATGTTCCAATCCACAGTTTTTTCTTCGTTTCTTCTTTATGGGAGATACAAAAGGATGTTAATGTTCAACTCTGAAAGGTAGATAGATTAATGTTTTTGTTTTTATCTTTCCTCTTTCTTTCTTGCTTTACGTCGACAAAGAGATCCGTCAAGGGGTGGAAAAGTTATATAAAGAAAGGCTCATTTATATTGCCTTTTTCTGAGAATGTACGTGTGAGAGAGAGAGAGAGAGAGAGAGAGAGAGAGAGAGAGAGAGAGAGAGAGAGAGAGAGAGAGAGAGAGAGAGAGAGAGAGAGAGAGAGAAAGGGCACGTTGCACACTCGCCTTTATGTTAACCTGTCTGTTAGTCATTCCTTCTATCTATTGATCTCTTTATATACCTATCTGTCATCTATCCATCACTATCTATCTACCTATCAATCTATCTATTTATCTACCTATCCACCTGCTTATCTACCTTCTTATCTATCTAGTCAACTACTTATCTAGACTATCTCTCTTATTTCTTATCCATACACAAGAAGCAAAAGAAAATAAAAAAAAATTAAAGTTACTGGGGTGAATAAACAACCAGAAATGTGTGTATGTGTGTGTGTGTGTGTGTGTGTGTGTGTGTGTGTGTGTGTGTGTGTGTGTGTACGTTTTTTGTCCTCCCTCGTGGGCTTCAGAGAGAAAATAATGAGAGTGGCCCAGTGTTGAAAAAAAAAAAAAAAAGACTGAGGAAAAAAAAGGGCGTGATTAATTTCTAACTGGTCAGGTCCCACGTGTCAGACGGAGACGGCGCGGCACAGCAGAGTGTGTGAATCTGTGAAATCTGTGTACAATTAATGGCACCAAATTGCGTCCTGTTTATTTAGGAAGGGAGGCTGTATTGATTTATCCCGCCTGCCAGAAGTAGGCTTACGGAAGGGAGAGAGAGAGAGAGAGAGAGAGAGAGAGAGAGAGAGAGAGAGAGAGAGAGAGAGAGAGAGAGAGAGAGAGAGAGAGAGAGAGAAGAGGATGCCAAGTGGACTGCTGCAGAGGAATGAAGGAGGATGAGACAGTGAATAAATAGTTATAGTGGGAGGAAGTGTTAGAATTAGGGAATGAATGGACAACACACACACACACACACACACACACACACACACACACACACACACACACACACACACACACACACACACACACACACACACACACACACACACACACACACACACACACACACACACACACACACACACACACACACACACACACTCACTCTCTCTCTCTCTCTCTCTCTCTCTCTCTCTCTCTCTCTCTCTCTCTCACGCACGCAGGTAACTAAGAGTGGCATCCATCCAAGTCACTTAAGCCTCATTAAGTCCTAACTCGCCGCCTCACGTCCCCACTGCCTCTCATCGCACCTTGTTCCCGCGTTAATGAGCCGCGCATGGCCAGGTATATCTGCCCCCGCGCCTCGCTTTTCCCACTTTCTTATTTGCTGTTTACCTTTTTGTTTCCTGGATCTACAATAATTCTTACTGGGTTTTATTTTTTTCCTCTCTTTTCTTAATTTTTTTTTACATCATGGTCTTTGTTCATTAATTTGCTTATGTTATGTGGTTCCTTTTCTTTTATTTGATGGGTATTTTGTATGTTTTGGGTATTTTTTTTCGTTTTTCTCTGTCTGTTTGTCTGTCTGTCTGTCTGTCTGTGTGTCTCTGTCTAATTTTGCGTCTTTCTGTCTATTTATTTTGTTTATCTGTCATTTTGTCTGTGTCTGTATGTTTGTCTGTCTCTCTGTCTGTTTGTCTGTCTGTCTTTCTGTCTGTTTGTCTGTTTATATGTCTATCTGTCTGTCTGATTGTCTGTTCTCTCTCTCTCTCTCTCTCTCTCTCTCTCTCTCTCTCTCTCTCTCTCTCTCTCTCTCTCTCTCTCTCTCTCTCTCTCTCTCTCTCTCTCTCTCTCTCTCTCTCTCTCTCTCTCTCTCTTAAACAGACAGACAAACAGACAGACAGACACTCCCCCACACACACACACATGCAATGAATGGACCGAGTTGGCAAATCTTATTCATTACGAGAGCATATCATATTAGGAAGCGCAACAGATAACATTTTCTGTGCTGGCGAGGCGAGCAATGGCTTCTTATTCAATACCAGGCGATCGAGTGCCTCCCGGCCCTCCTCCAGTGTGGAAGCGGCCCGCAAACTAAGGCTCCTTTCACCAATAGTCAAGGAGATACTGAGTGGAGCAGAAGAAAGAAGAGCAGTAGGAAATAGTAGAGGGAGAGGATGAGGAGGAGGAGAGAAGGAACAAAATGAAAATAGGAAAAGAGAGGGAGGAGAAAGAGTATGATGAGGATGATGAGGAGGAGAGAAGGAAGAAAATGAAGAAGGTAAAAGAAAAAAGAGAAGTAATAAGATAGGGACGAGGAGGAGTAAGAGAAGGAAGAAAATGAAGAAGGAAAAGGGGAAGAAGAAGGAGTATGATGTGGATGATGAGGAGGAGAGAAGGAAGAAAATGAAGAAGGAAAACGAGGGAGGAGAAGTTGTATGATGAGGATGAGGAGGAGAGAAGTCACAAAATGAAGAATGTAAAAGAAAGAAGAGAAGGAGTAAAATAGGGATGAGGGGGAGGAAGACAAGGAACGAAATAAAAGAAGAATAAATAGGGAGGAGAAGAAGTAAGATGAGAATGATGAGAGGAAGAGAAAGAACAAAATGAAGAAGGAAAAAGAGGGAAAGGAAATGAGTAAGGTGGGGATAAAGAGGAGAAAGAGAAATAAGAAAATGGAGAATGAAAGAGGAAGGGAAGGAGTAAACTGCTTATGAGGAGAAGAAAAAAAATGCAGAAGAAAATAAATTCTATAACATAAGAGAAGGAGACAGAGAACATGCACTGACTCTTAATGAAGAAAAAAAAAAGAGATAGAGGAAGAATAACAAAAATGATGATGAAAATAATAATGAAATGTTTGAAGAAGCAGAGAGGAGGAAAGAAAAGAGAAAGAACAAACAGAGAAACAGGAAGAAGAATGAGGGAAAAAGAGAAAAAAGTACTGTAAAACAAAACGAATAATAGAAATAAGTGCAAGAATAACTGTAAGAAAAGGAGATAAAAGAGAATTAAAAATACTCTGAAAAGAAGGTTAAAAGTATATCAATAAGAACTATAAGAAGAAAAAAAAAACTGATAAACGGAGAATAGGAAGAGAAAACACAATGAGCAGAAAACAAACTAATGACAATAAAAAAGAAGACTGAAGGAAGAAGAGCTGGATGATGGAGAGCAGTAAATAGAAGAAAGAGGAAGAGGAAAGGAAAAAGAGGCAGAAAGAGGATTAGATAGAAGAAAGATGACGAGGAGGAGGAGGAGGAGGAGGAGGAGGAGGAGGAGGAGGAGGAGGAGGAGGAGGAGGAGGAGAAGGAAAAAGAAACGGAAGACGAGGAAGAGGAAGAAAACAAACAGAAAAGTGGAAGAAAAGGAAAGGATGAAAAGGAGGAGGAATAGGAGAAGGAGAAAAAAGAAAAGCAAACAAAAAAAAAAACTGCAAGAAAACTGAAAACAGACAGACAGAAAACACAAAAGTAAAGTACAAAAGTAATATGAAGTACGAATTTGTCTCCCATTCCAACAAAAAAGGCTCGGAAATTCTACACATACTTGAAAATATTAATAGACACACGAGTACCCATGGCAGGCAGAAGAGCAGCGGCAGTAGCAGTAGCACCAGTAGCAAAAGACGAAGGCGAACGAAACAACAAGGCGAAAAATAAGACAACACGGCATGTTCAATTACACGAGGCGATAAATTCCTCTTTTGTCACGTAAACCCGTGCGAAAATAAAGAAAGAAAAAAGGGACGGTGAGCTGCTGTTATGAGTCGCACCAGCAAACTATAAATTCATGTGGAGGTGTTTTGATATCACCCAAGAGAGAGAGAGAGAGAGAGAGAGAGAGAGAGAGAGAGAGAGAGAGAGAGAGAGAGAAGGGTAAAGAAAAACAAGATCTAAAGGAAAGGAAGAAAGAAAAAAATGCATGACAGGAGGATGATAGGGGAAGCTGTGTGTGTGTGTGTGTGTGTGTGTGTGTGTGTGTGTGTGTGTGTGTGTGTGTGTGTAGGCATGAAGAGAAGAGGTGGAGGAGGAGGGAGAGACTCAGTGAAAATGGAGGACGAATACGGGAAGAGTAAGGGAGGAGGAAGAGGGAGAGCGAAAAGAGAGAGAGACGGGGAGAGGGAGAGGGAGAGGGGAGGGATGTGATGGGCCACAGACCTCTCCCTTCGTCAGCCGCAAGAGGAGAGATAAATGGGGCGAGGGAGAGACGCTCGCGGATTGACGGATGAGAGTGATGTTCAGCGTGGCGAGAGAGAGAGAGAGAGAGAGAGAGAGAGAGAGAGAGAGAGAGAGAGAGAGAGAGAGAGATCGCTGGGTCGGAATGCTTAGTTACAGAGTGGGTTGCTAATGAGCTTTAATATAATGAGAGGAGCAGACAGACTAATGATAGTTGGCCATTAGCTCGTATTTTGCTCCTTAACGAAAGCAAGTATCATTACGAACTAAAATAGAAAAATATAGGTCATGAAAACGTACCATGAAACAATTAGATATAAAATAGCAAAATGTGTGTGTGTGTGTGTGTGTGTGTGTGTGTGTGTGTGTGTGTGTGTGTGTGTGTGTGTGTGTGTGTTTGCATATAAATTGAAACATTAAAAAAATATAAATCACAGAGCAAATAACATATTTCATTTAAATAAAATTTGTTTGCTCAAAACGCTCAGTATATCACTTAAACGAGCAAGAAGGGAGGAGGAGGAGGAGGAGGAGGAGGAGGAGGAGGAGGAGGAGGAGGAGGAGGAGAGGAGAGGAAAGTAGGAAGGGAGTGGGGATGGAGGCAGGAAAAGAGTGAGAAACAGAGGAAGGCAAGATGAGTGGAAGGGATTGAGAAGAGATAAAAATAATGGGCACAAAGAATAAGGAATCGGATGAAAAATTAGCTACAGAACGAAAGGGAAAGTGTAATTCTTTCTGAGGTGAAGAAAACCGAGAAAAGGAAAAAAAAGTAGAACACGGGAACTAAGGAAGAACAGGAATATTGCTTGCGATGGGAGGGAAAAAGAAGGAAATCTAATGAAAGAGAGACTGAGTAACTTGGAAAATGCTGGAAGGTCAGGCAGGCAAGGGATCAGAGGAGGCGACGACGACGAGGAGGAGGAGGAGGAGGAGGAGGAGGAGGAGGAGGAGGAGGAGAGGAAGAAGAGGAGGAGAAGGAGGAGGGTAAGAAAAATGTTGAATAATAAAGAAAGACTCGGGAAAGAATGACGTTACCCAAGAAGCAAAGTTATATAATTTTCTCCCCCTCCCGCGTTTTCTTCATCATTCTTGCGCTCTTTTCTCTTCCCTTTTTCTTCTTTCTTCTTTTACCTCTCCCCTCTTAGTACTGTACAACCTCCCTCCTCCTGCTGTTCCTCCTCCTTCTGCTCCTCCTCCTCCTCCTTCTCCTCCTCCTTCTCCTCCTCCTCCTCCTCTTCATTTCTTCATTGTTCTTCCTCTCCTGTTATTTTTATCACTTTTTTATATCCTTCCTGTGTCACGGATATGAGAGAGAGAGAGAGAGAGAGAGAGAGAGAGAGAGAGAGAGAGAGAGAGAGAGAGAGAGGGTACCAGGTGTGATGCTGCATGTTTCTCTTTGTTTCTCTTGCATCATTGCCTTTGTTATTGTTCTTATTGTTGTTATCATCATCATCATTAGTTCGTTTGTTTTTATTTGTATCTGTTTTTTTTCTGTTCTCTTTCTTTATAGCTTGTTCTCTTCCTTTTCTTTATTTTCTTTCCTCCTTCTCTTCGTCCTCGTCCTCCTCTTTCTCCTCTGCCTACTCTTCCTCCTCTTCCTTTTCATATTCTTCCCTCATCTCCTCTTCCTCCTCCTTCTCCTTTTTCCTCTTCTTACCTCACCTTCTCCCCCTCCACCTATTCCTCCTCCATCTCCTCCTCCTCCTCCTTCCTTTTCCTCCTCCTCCTCCTCCTCCTCCTCCTCCTCCTCCTCCTCCTCCTCCTCCTCCTCCTCCTCCTCCTCCTCCTCCACCAGCTGCCGTAGCTTCACGCGCCCGACACCAGCTGGTTCCTCTCTGGACTCAGGAAAACTTCTCTCACTGAAAGGGCAGATTCTGGTCCGGATATACTCTCTCTCTCTCTCTCTCTCTCTCTCTCTCTCTCTCTCTCTCTCTGATTGCAGTTGTTTATTTTTTTCCTTTTCTTGTTTAAAGGAATATTTTGGATAGTTAATGTTGTTGTTGTTGTTTTTGTTGTTGCTGGCGTTGCTGTCTTTTTGTTGTTGTTATCATTTATGTTGTTGTTGTTGTTGTTGTTGTTGTTGTTGTTGTTCTTGTTCTACTTCATCTCTTCTTCATTTTTCTTCTTCTTCTTATCATTATTTTACTATTATTATTATTATTATTATTATTGTTATTCTGCAGGATGAGGATTATTATTATTATTATTATTATTAGGAGGAGGAGGAGGAGGAGGAGGAGGAGGAAGGAGGAGAAGGGACTGTAGGATGACGAGAGGAGGAGGAGGAGGAGGAGGAGGAGGAGGAGGAGGAGGAGGAGGAGGAGGAGGAGGAGGAGGAGGAGGAGGACGAGGAGGAGGAGGAGGAGGAGGAGGAGAAAGGAGGAGAGGAAGGGTAGTGCCTGAAGTTTATTAGGTTTCTCTCGAACGTGAAAACTTTTGCTCTATACAGTTTTGGGAAGTTGTGAAAAATGGAGTGTTGTTAATTTTAATATTCATGGATCTCTCTCTCTCTCTCTCTCTCTCTCTCTCTCTCTCTCTCTCTCTCTCTCTCATCAAAGTGACGAGAAAGGAAGAATAGGTGGAGCAGAAGATTTAGAAAGAATAAAAGGAAATAAAAGCAGGAGAAGGAGGAGGAAGTGTGGAATGGAAAGAGTGAAAATGTGTATAAGAAGAGGAAAGAACTGGAGCAAGAATGCGTAAGAAGAGGAAAAGGAGGAAGAGGAAGAGGAGGAAGAGGAGCAGAAGAAGGAGGAGGAGGAGGAAGGAGGAGGAAGCAGTGAAGAAAAGGAAAAGAAATATAAAGGAAAGCGTTCTGATAGTGTGCTCGAGAGAGAGAGAGAGAGAGAGAGAGAGAGAGAGAGAGAGAGAGAGAGAGAGAGAGAGAGAGAGAGAGAGATAGGAGAAGAGAAAAAGGAAAGAGAGAGGGAAGAAAGAATAAAATAGAAAACTTGTAAAGAATAAAAAAAAAAAAAATCATGCTAAAAATACAGAAACACACACACATACACAAAAACCCACCACCACCACCACCACCACCACCACCACCACCACCACCACCACCACCACCACCACCTTCGCAACATCCTCCTCGGGTCGCGAAGTGTGAACGAGAACAGTAAAGCATGGTACCTTCCTCAACTTTCCCTAGTTTACCCCTTCTTATGTTTATACGTATGTTTTGCTTCCCTGCCCTCCTCCTCCTCCTCCTTCTCCTCCTCCTCCTCCTCCTCCTCCTCCTCCTCCCCTTCCATCGTCATCTGGCAGGGTCCGTCCGGTGGCAGGTGGCGGCAAAATCCGAGGCAAAAGGCGATATTATTCCCTGAGAACAGAGGCATCATCCGGGGCTGCGAGAGAGAGAGAGAGAGAGAGAGAGAGAGAGAGAGAGAGAGAGAGAGAGAGAGAGAGAGAGAGAGAGAGAGAGAGAGAGAAAGAGTACATTGATCGAAAGGTGTAAGTAAAATGAAAGAGGCTGAATGAAAATATAAATGGATAAATCGATAGCAAAATTGACAAAAAATAGCTTCAACATAATCACCAATAAAGAAACAGAAAACGGACACAAATTTTGCACCTGTGACTTATCTCTCTCAGTAATAAAAAAAGTTAAATAAAAAAAGAAATTCCCCTCATATTTACACATCCTATTCCTGGTTATCCTTTCCCTTCTTCCCCTTTCCCTTCCCTTATCTCCTCCCTGCATGTCCTCGCCTCTCCTCCTATTCCCTCTGCTACCAATCGTTGTGTGTATGTCTTCCCACCCTCTCCCTCTCTCACTGTCTCTCCTTCCTCTATCTCCCTCCCCCTTCAAGTATTCCAGTCGATGTTGGTATTTCATTATCAGAATTTGCTGTTTAAACATTAAAATGTGCACTCTTTCAGGTGGCCGGGCGGGCGACGGGCCAACATAGAGCTGAGCCAGACAGGGGACCGAAAGTGAACCAGAAAAAAAAAGATGGAAAATGCTGGAAAATAAGTAAGGAAAGAAAAAAAAGGTGAATATTTGGATGGAGGTTTGTTGGAAATGTGTTTGTATTGATTGATTTTATCTTTATTATTACTCTGTATCGGTTTATGCTTTATTTTTTTTTGTTTTGTGTGTGTGTTTTTTAATGCTTATTTTTGTCAGTTGCTAATCACGTTAATGTGTCTCTTCTAGTTGAAAGTATGTGTGTGTGTGTGTGTGTGTGTGTGTGTGTGTGTGTGTGTGTGTGTGTGTGTGTGTGTGTGTGTTATGTGGCTCTATATCTTTTTTTTTTTTGCATGTTTGTTTGCGTGTTTGGGATTGTTTTTGTTGCGTCCTCTTGTGCAAGCATAATATATATATTTTTTTTCGTTTATCGCATTCGCCTCTGGTATTTTGTGTGCTGGTTCGTGTGTAATCACATTTTGCCCGGCTGATGTATTTGTGTTTTTATTTACGCGAGAGTTGTGCCTCCCACGTTAGTTTTTATACTATTTTTACTTTCCCTCATTTACATTTTGAGTGTTTTTTAAATTTTTCACCTTCATTTGACACCTTCCATTAAATTTTGTATTTTTTTTTATATCTGTAGATACATTTTATAATTAGTTTTTATTTATCTTCATTTACATTCAAGAATTAAAGTGGTTCCTATTTCTCTTTTTGTTGTATTTTTATCTAATCTCTAGTATTATTCTTATTCATTCACGATTCTTGCCTTCTAATGCTGCACGACACACAATAAGTAATTAATTTTATTAGCCAGTGCATACAAAAAAATGGCGCTTAATATTTGGTCATGTTTTTCGCCTCACCTTTTTTTTTTCTTTTTTAATCTGGCACACTTTATTATATCATTCTTTTATAGATTAGATATACATTTTTTATAAAGCTAACTCGAAAAAAAAGAGGAAGAAAAATAGAAACGTGTATATTCATTCAAGTCATTCATCATTTTCAATCTCGTAAATTCCGCGACAAAAATTCGTGTCGTGAGGAATGAGTCACGAAAAACAATGCGTAGGTTATCGGGGACGCTTCAGCCTTGTCTCACCCAACGCACCACTGCCACAGGTGAGCTCCTCGCCGCACTGATTGGCAGGTATAGGGAGAGATAGGTGTGTAGGGATTATCAAGTGCAGAAATAGAACTCGAATATTTTGAAAGTATCTCCCAATCTCTTCCTTCACCCACTCTAACACCCACCCACACACACACACACACACACACACACACACACACACACACACACACACACACACACACACACACACACACACACACACACACACACACACACACACACACACACACACACACACACACACACACACACACACACACACACACACACACACACACATACAAACACACACACACGCACACACACACACACACACACTCTCTCTCTCTCTCTCTCTCACACTCTCTCTCTCTCTCTCTCTCTCTCTCTCTCTCTCTCTCTCTCTCTCTCTCTCTCTCTCATATTCATGTTTCCTCACTGAAATGATTTGCATCTTTCATAGTTAACATTTCCATGAATAAGGACGAAGTTATGCGTCAATATTTAGAAACACCTTAATTTGATATGTAACATTCAGTAATGGAGCAGGTGAGAAGCGTATCAAGTATGAAATAAGTACTCTTGGCTTAAGATTCACTGAGATTGCAGTTTGCAGTGTTTTTTTTTTTTTTTTACTTACTATATTTCAAACGCGTATTAAACAGTTTTCCTTTAACATATTACAACCGCATTTTTATCGTTACTTAGCTTTTTGCCTTCATCTTTTTTTTCTAGTGAAGCAACGCGTTTCGAAACAAGGCATTCCTTCATTGCGACTTTTCGTGCTTAATTGTCGCAGCGTTGTGTTGGTGGTGTGTGAAGGAGACAGACGCTGCAGCTGCCACCACTACTTACATAATGAGGATGGTGTGGCGCCCGCGTGGGAATGTTCAAACCATAACACTGCCTCGCCATCAACAATCTTCACCGCTTTAATCTACCAGTAGTTCGTCCTCGCTTGTATAAAAGGACGCCACTCAGGGTTCTCTTACGAAACACGCCTACTACAGACACCTCTTCATGTGATACACTTTTTTTCACACACACACACACACACACACACACACACACACACACACACACACACACACACACACACACACACACACACACACACACACACACACATACTGCTGCATTGTATGGAAGTGAAAGAGCGGAGAAACCTGAACCCTTAAGAAAAAAAAGTGTAAACATTTTATTTCGTTTCGTCATGCCCGGCTGCAGCTTCACTTTACAGACCCTTAAGTAGAGTAAACAGCGACCATCAGTCAATCAGATGAAGATAAGCCAAGTTTCGTCAAGAATGCCCAAGTAGACTGTGCAGTGTTGAGTAATTCGTGTAGGCAATAGTGAGAGAGAAGCGAAGCCTTTGTGTAGCGGTGAAACAATAGAGGGTTGATAATGGTACAATGCGCCCTTCACCCCACAAGATTCCACGTCATTCAGATGGATAATGTTTCCCTCCGCCCGTAGCGCCCGACCTGCTGAAGTTGTCACGAGATTACATCCGTCACACCTTGCTAATTATTCCCACACCTGCACCAGTGAGGGGAGCGCACGTAACTGATGGCTGGTGTTTATGAGGCGTCTCATCTGTCAGGAGGGACTGTGTTTGTGTTTTCTTCCTCCCTAGCGGTGGGCGGCATCCCATACTCTAAAGGCTTATAATTGGAAATGCTCGCTTCTTTAACCACCAGTATTTCCAAAGGCCACGGAGATGATCACCCTGTTTTTTATGTAAGAGGTGACAACTGACCAAAGGCAATAAAAAAAAAAAAAAAAAAAATAAATAAAGGCCCACTTAGTTGCCAGTCCCCATAGAGGTCCGATAGAGAGGTTATCATGAGTTTCTTGCGTGTAATGTAATCTTTTTAATCTGTTGCTAGAATCACGAAACCAACCTTTAAAAAAACAGTGTAATTTCCCACTTAACCGATTTTAGACGAAGTGAAGATGCGGCGTAGGAGTGTTTCTGAATATGGTTGTCTGTTTATCAGCTGCTGTACACTCAGGCATGTGATAGCGCACCTCCTTCATTGTTATAGATTGCTATGGTGATTGCAATGAAGTGTAAGTAAATTGATATATGTTTTTTTTTTTTATGATTTTGAAATGATTATCAGACTTTAACCTCCACGAGTCGTATTTGTGTATGAGAGTGGAGGAACTTTCATCATAGTTTTGAGAATTACGTGCTGTACTTGTGACCGGCAGCTACATCTTCACTGGAAAATGTAAAATCTCATCTTGTCGTAGTTATAGTGTGTGTGTGTGTGTGTGTGTGTGTGTGTGTGTGTGTGTGTGTGTGTGTGTGTGTGTGTGTGTGTGTGTGTGTGTTTGTATTCTCAAGTTGATACAGTAAACACGTTATGTAAGAAGAGTGTAAGAAGAAAGGCACAAGGTTGGGGGAGACAAATGGAAGGAAAGGATAGTAGCTGTGAAGGGGGGAGGTGGAGTGAAGGGGTAGCATAACTGTGAGTGACAAAGAGTAACATAGAGCAAGGCAGCAGTGGGTGAGTTGGGCTTAATCTCTCTCTCTCTCTCTCTCTCTCTCTCTCTCTCTCTCTCTCTCTCTCTCTCTCTCTCTCTCTCTCTTTCTTTCTTTTTTCCTCTCTCTCCCTTTGTCCGTGAGTAGGTTATGATGGGAGAAAGGAACGCACGCCTTACCTAGCATTACTTTAGACGAGAAGATTGAATTCTGAAAGAGACGCCGCTAACTGTAAAGTGAGCTGGGACTTATTCTCATTAACTTTAATATTGAGTGTTCAAATAGCGCTGTCAAGAGAGACGCAGCTGTGAAAGTTAATTCTAGGAAATATGAATGAAAAAAATGTCATATGATATTGTATGCCACCGTACGCGTTTTATAAAGAGTTTTATATCAGGATCATAACACTGGAAGGCTTCCCAATAGATTGAATAAAAATGGATCTTAACACAAATTTTACGAAGAGTGGAAGGTGAGGAAGGTTGCCTCACGCACCTCAGGGATGGACGAACATTCCTTACTACGAATGCTGCGGCGGTAACGTTCAATTCCAGGATGAAGTTGCCGGTGTTCATTAACCCAGCCAGGTGTTCATTGCGTGTTCCAGGAAGCCCGCTGATCCAGAGTGTGCGTGCGTGTGTGTGTGTGTGTGTGTGTGTGTGTGTGTGTGTGTGTGTGTGTGTGTGTGTGTGTGTGTGTGTGTGTGTGTGTGTGTGTGTGTGTGTGTGTGTGTATGCGTGTCTTTCTGTGCAGTCAGGCCAGGAAATGAGTGCACCTCACTACATTACATTAATTCACTAGACGCAGAGCAAAACTTAATATCGTGTAAAATAGCAGTGTAGAAAAGGAATGAAACACAGAACGTTACGTAGACCAAAGCAAAGTGAATCGCCGGTACTTGCTCTCATTCACCGAGCACGAAATGATACGTTATGTCACGCGATATATCAGATTTTTGTATCCAAGAAACGCGAGGAACTAAACACTGGGTTACGTAGTTGTTAGTTACGGAAGTGAGCGGCAAATAATATACCTTTACTAAACTCCTTTTCATTAGAGTTGAGGTAATAATACATAGTGCAATGGGAAATTTGAACTGTCTGTAATAAAAGATGTAAAAATACAAATACCAGGTGTCGTGTAATTGTTGAAAGGCTCTGATGGTAAAGAGTATACATTCACTCCCTTATTTGTC
>NC_059300.1:27917734-27930234 GCF_017591435.1 Portunus trituberculatus
GACGTTTAATCTCCTCCCTCCTCACCCTCTTCCTCTCCTGCTCTCTCCCTCTTCCTCTCCTTCTTCTTCTTCCTTTCTCTCTCCTCTCCCTCTTCCTTCCTTCTTTCCATGATAAGTATTAAATAATTTATTGCTCTTTGCTTCCTCTCTTTTATAAACTCAATTACATTTTTACCACTCATTCGAATCACACCTGGAATAACACCTGTTTTATTACTTCTCTTTTTCCTGTTATTTGATGAATATGAGAGGTTTGAAAGCACTTTGTTTTCCGTACGACTTTTATATTGGTTTAGAATTAACTGAGGCACATCTCTTCAATTACGCGTTTGTTTATCGAGGTAAATCCGATGATAATGAGGAAGAGGGAAGATGCGTGGTAAATAAGAGATACAGAGGAGAAAGAGATATAGGAAGAACGTTGAGAGTTAAGATAGGGAATGAAAAAAAAGAGAAAGGTGAAGAAGAGAAGAGAAGATTTGTGATAGGTAAAAAAATAAATAGGTAAAAAATAAGAGAGGAAGATAGGAAGAAGGGGGATAAAGTAAGGGATAGGGTAACGAAAGAAGAAATAGAATAATGAAATGAAGGAAATGGAAAAGAAAAAAAGGAGAAATGTGATGGTTAAGGAAAATTATTATTAAAGACAGATTATAAAAAGACAAAGGAGAAGGAGGAGGAGGAGGAGGAAGACGACGATTGAATGGATAGAAAAAAAAAATTAAAATGAAAAAAACGAATACAAAATAAAAGAAAGATGATATTAAGTGAAGGGAAAAGAGAAGAAAGACGACGAGAAAAAGGAACAGAGGAAGAAGATACAAAGAAAAAGAAAGAGGGATTAAAATACTGCAGAGAGAGAGAGAGAGAGAGAGAGAGAGAGAGAGAGAGAGAGAGAGAGAGAGAGAGAGAGAGAGAGAGAGAGAGAGAGAGAGAGAGGGAAAGTGGGTCATCATACTAGAAATAGTTTGTGAGGAAAAACAAAGAAAAGAAAAAAATATCAATAAAAATGGAAGGAAAAGTGTGGAAGGAAAAAATAAAGGAAAAACTACAGAAAAAATATCCGTCAAAGTGAAAAGGAAAAAATTGAGGCAGAATCAAGGAACATATAAAACAACAACAACAACAACAACAACAACAACAACAACAACAACAACAACAACGACAACAAAAACGACAACAACAATAACAACGAAAGTGGCAATAAAAATCTCAGTTTCATCTTGTCATAAAAAATGAACTCGAGAGAGAGAGAGAGAGAGAGAGAGAGAGAGAGAGAGAGAGAGAGAGAGAGAGAGAGAGAGAGAGAGAAAGCACAAACTAATGGAAATAACAGAAAGTAAAATATAAATAAAGATGTAATTAAAGAAACCATTCCTTCATTAATTTCTCTCCAGAATATTCATATAATACATTTCTCTAACTACTGAAAGAAAAAAAAACGAAGTAAAGATGGAAAGTAGGCAAGGAAAGAAGATAAAAAGGAGGAAAGAATGACATTGAAGTGAAATTAAATACCTACACTACATATTTTCTATCTAAATAACGTTGAACAGTGAGTATCTGAGAGGAAAAATAAGGAAGACTTAAACGATAGAAAGGTGGAGGGTGAAAGAGAGGAGAGAAGCAACACTGTGAAGAGAAACAATAAGAAAATCATTATATAAGGTAAGATATTTTTTTGTTGTTGTTGTTGTTGAAGTAATGTTGGATGTCGGTGCGTGAATGAAGGAAACAGGTTGAATGAACAAAATAGTAAAAAAAAAAAAAAAAGAAAAAGAAAACAAACAAGATAACAATTTCCTGTTGTTTAGTCGCTCCCAGGGAAAAAAAATGTTGAACAGAAAAGAGAGTGCAGGATTATTCTGAAACTTTGCTTGCTTGTTCGTTTGATTGCTTTTAATCCTTTGTCTTGTAATGGCAGTCACAAGTTTTACCTAATTTGACAAACTCTAAATGATTTTATAAACAGAATTAAAAAGACATTAAAAAATACCAGCTCGTCAATAATGTCCGAATATCTTTCTCTGAACTAGAGAATTTTAATGATCTTCAGAAGCTACAACAGAGTAAAAGGTTGATATTTATTGCTCAAATATCCCTATTACTTACAAGGAAGACTGATTCGCTATTGTAGGCAGCCGCCAATCAAAGTTGGAGGTAATTTTTTTCCATCCATTGACATGGAAGGCCTGCACTCAAGAACCTAATATTACTACAGCAATGAGAGACTGCAGTGAAATGAAAAACGGAAAGTAGAACGTTTTTAAATCGATAGTTGTATATAGAGAGACGCACATTCAAAACATCAAATAAGTTATGAATTTATAAATATTAGGGAGATTAGAGACAAATTGAATACGGATACGCAGTGAGTTAGATATAAAGATAAATATCCAAACTCAAATAGAAAATTATTAGCAAATGAACAGTTAAATTAAACTACACATTGAAGAAAGAAAAACCTTATATAGAAATGTAGGCAGTTACATATAGGAATTTGTGTATTATCTCTCAGGGAAGAGACTAGAGAGACTATATAAAAAGACTATATAAAAAAAAAATGAAATTGGCATGTGGGAAGAAGAGTTGGGAAAATGTAAGAAAAGAAAACAGTACAAAGGTGTTGAGGTGGGAAAAGGTTAGAAATGAGAGGGAAAAACAATTGCCTGAACTTGCCTGTCATTTTGTATGTAACAGAGTAAGGGGAGGGATGGGGAAAGGAAAGGGATGAGTGGATGGGTGTAGAGTAAATAGTGTGGAAGTAAGAGAGAGAGAGAGAGAGAGAGAGAGAGAGAGAGAGAGAGAGAGAGTGTGTAGGAGAGTACACACACACACACACACACACACACACACACACACACACACACACACACACACACACACACACACACACACACACACACACACACACACACACACACACACACAATGCAGAAAAGGAAATAAAATTCTCTATTCTGTAACATTTGTTTGTTTATTTATTTATTTACTTCTATATTTTGGAGTGGTCGCGCGTGTGTTGTGTATTTGTATATGTATGTATTTATGCATGTATGCTTTAACGTATCATTGGTGGACGTGTTGCACCGCCCGTGACATTTTTCAATTGGGGATTACAGCCTGCCATGACACGACTATCTGGAGTGTTGTGGACATTACCTATGAATCAGTACGTGGGAACAAAGCCACGGATCACACACACACACACACACACACACACACACACACACACACACACACACACACACACACACACACACACACACACACACACACACACACACACACACACACACACACACACACACACACACACACACACACCTCTTCTTTCATGCATCCCTTTCTTTCTTTCACCATCTACCTCTCACTTTTTTCTGCCTTCATTCCTCTTCCTTATCCGTTTTCCTTTCCCTTTATTTTACCTTTATTCAGCACATTTTTCACTTCTTTTCTTTCTCGTCCAACAAACAAGCGTACACACACAATTGTTTACATGCAGCATTTATACAATACTGCATCTCTTTCACAGGTCTCTCTCTCTCTCTCTCTCTCTCTCTCTCTCTCTCTCTCTCTCTCTCTCTCTCTCTCTCTCTCTCTCTCTCTCTCTCTCTCTCTCTCTCTCTCTCTCTCTCTCTCTCTCTCTCTCTCTCTCTCTCTCTCTCTCTCTCTCTCTCTCTCTCTCTCCCCCACGATGAGTAATGGACACGTTTGTTTTCCCTTCGCCGCCCAGCTTGGCTCAGGTGGGATGGCTTAATTGCAGGTAAAGCCGAGCCGGCAGGTGGCACGCTAGCCTTCAGTAATGGGCGTGATAACGTAATGATAGTGATGATAATGATGGTGATGATGCTAATGATACGCCTCGTAATTCATTGTATTAATCTTTTTCATTACAATACTCTAATCTAAGGATTGGTATTTGTCGTTTGAATGTAATTATTGCTTGCCTTTACTTAGCTTTGTGAATGTGTCTTTAATGTTTGATCTATCTATGTATTTTTATGTATCTATTTGTCTATCTGTCTAGCTACCTCTTTCTCTACTTAAATCTATCAGTCTATCGATTTATTTACATGTGTGTATTCTAATTTATCAATTCGTTTCAAAACCTTCCCTTCTGTCTTATATATTTATTTGTCTGTGTATCAGTTTGTCTATCGTTCTATCTATCTATCTCTTTATCTGTCTTGTATACTTTTATTTCTAATTTCAGTGTGTGCAACCATCCAAATCCCCTTGTCCCTCAACCTCGCGTGTGTCCCTCATCTAATCCCTCCATCTCTTCCTTCTTTCTCATCCCAACCTTTTTCCTTTTCTTTGATGTCGTTTTCTTACAAATTCCTCCGGGGGTTTTACTGAATTTTCTATTTTTCGTTTTGCAAATCTTTACGTTCCCTTTTGGCTATCTATCTGTCCGTTTGTGTCCACCTCGCCGGCTCTTCCTGTTCGTTTATCCCTGTCCTTGTGTCTTCCCTGCGTCCTGTTTTTTTTTTCCTGTCCTTTTCCTTGGTTTTCTAAGATTTGTTCGAGTCTTGTTCGGAGGAAGATGCGGTGGAAGAGTAGAGGGTTTTACTAAGGGTGAATAGTACAGTGATTAGAGGGAAAGTATGGTGAATGATTCTCTCTCTCTCTCTCTCTCTCTCTCTCTCTCTCTCTCTCTCTCTCTCTCTCTCTCTCTCTCTCTCTCTCTCTCAACGAGGTGTATGCGTCCAATTCTTCTTTCACACACACACACACACTTAACCTTTCTTTTTCCTCGTTTCATCTCCCCTCTTTTCCTCCTCCTCCTCTTCCTTTCCATTCTCTTCTTCCTCTTCTCTTCCTCTCCTCCTCCGTGATCAATTCTTATCTTCCCTCTTTTTTTCTCTCTCTTTCAATGCACTATTGGAAATCTAATTGGTTTCTTTGTTGCTCTTCCCGTTTGCCTGACTGTCTGCCTGCGTGATTGTCTTCATCTAATTTTGTCTCTGTGTTTGTTTGTCTATCTGACTGGCTGGCTGGATAGATGGATGGATGGCTGGCTGGCTGGATGGATGGATAGGTGGATGGATGGATTGATGGCTGGCTGGCTGGCTGGCTGGCTGGCTGGATAGATGGATGGCTGGCTGGCTGGCTGGGTGGCTGGCTGGCTGGATGGGTGGATGGATGGATTGATGGCTGGCTGGCTGGCTAGATAGATGGATGACTGGCTGGCTAGATAGATGGATGGCTGGCTGGCTGGATGGATGGCTGGATGGCTGGATGGATGGCTGGATGGCTGGCTGGCTGGCTGGCTGGCTGGCTGGCTGGATGGATGGATGGATGGATGGATAGATGGATTGATGGCTGGCTGGTTTGCTGGCTGGATGTCTCAGTGACTGACCGGCTGGTTGGCTGGCTGTTTAACTAATTGACTCTCTCTCTCTCTCTCTCTCTCTCTCTCTCTCTCTCTCTCTCTCTCTCTCTCTCTCTCTCTCTCTCTCTCTCTCTCTCTCTCTCTCTCTCTCTCTCTCTCTCTCTCTCTCTCTCTCTCTCTCTCTCTCTCTCTCTCTCTCTCCAAAACGGTCTTATCTCCTTTCTTTCTCCGTCTTTCTTCCCTCAATGGTTCTTCCCCTTCCTCTTATTCTCGCTAGCAAGATTATCTCCTCCTCCTCCTTGTCCTCGTCTTCCTCTTCCCACTTCCTCATTACCCTCCTTTTCACTTCACCCTCCTCTTCCTCCTCCTTCCACAAACATTCAAACAGAGGCTCCTATCATCATACCAAAGCTTCTTTCCATAGACGTGATACCACACTTTCAATCTCTTCTGTGAGCTTTTTCCCTGCTTCCCCCTTCTTCGTCCCCTCTGACTCCCTCCCTCTATCGCTGTGTGCACTGATTTCCACTATCACCCTTCTCGCCTTTCCCCTCGTTCCTTGTATCCTTTGCATCCTCTCCCCTCTTTTACATCTCCCCAACGCTCTCATATACTCCTTTCTCCTTCTCCACTTCACCACTGTTATTCTCTTTTCTCTTTCCCTTATCTCTTCTGTTTCTCTTATCCTTTTCTCTCATTACAGTTCTGTTCTCGCTTCCTCACTGTTTTCTCTCTCTTTCTCCTCCCATTTTTTTTTCTCTCCTTTCTCTATTCTTGTCTCTTCTCTTGTCTCTCTTTCCTTCCTTCCAGCTTCTTCTTTTTCTCTCTCTTTTCTTTTTCTCAGGTTCTTTTCTTTCTCTTTTCTATTTCTCTCTCTCTCTCTCTCTCTCTCTCTCTCTCTCTCTCTCTCTCTCTCTCTCTCTCTCTCTCTCTCTCTCTCTCTCTCTCTCTCTCTCTCTCTCTCTCTCTCTCTCTCTCTCTCTCTCTCTCTCTCTCCCAGCTTCTTTTCTCGCTCATTTCCCTGTTTTACTCTTTCCTTTCCTTCCTCCTCCCTCTTTCTCCCATCCGCTGGTCAGGTGTGAACGCCTCACTTCTACATGATTGATAGTCTCCCCTCCTCCTTCGTCCCTCCTTTCAGGTGTGGTCAATACATGACGAGCACCTTTAATCAAAACCTGTAATTTCTTCTCGCCAGGTGCCCTTCCATCCTTCCTTCCTTCCTTCCTTCCTTCAATTATTCCTTGTGTTAATAGACGTGGCTTTCTTTCCTCTTATGGTTTATTCTTTGATTCTTCTTTGATTCTCTCTCTCTCTCTCTCTCTCTCTCTCTCTCTCTCTCTCTCTCTCTCTCTCTCTTTTTTTTTTTTTTTTTTTATTTAAACAAAACTTAATACAAAGGAACATGTACCCAAAGGCGCACTGTCGTGTGCTACCTATTCTAAGGGTACTACAATCTATTTCTCTACAATATTTACAAGACTTAAAAATAGATAATATACAAGATGGTCAGCATGTAAATGGAGCACTATTCGTTTCACTTCACTAGCACTATTCACGCACTGCACTACACTGAGTGTCACGTCACAAAGAGTGTCAGAGGAGTTGGCAGTGTCTGTCTCCACTTATGTGCCATCAGTTTGACACTGTGAGTGTTCATCTCCTGGACGTGAGGCACCGCGGCCGTGAACAAGTTCCACATCCTGGAGACGCGTCCTGCGAAGGTGCGTTGATGCTGACACCCGTGGGATCGCGGCACCTCTACGGCGTCACCACCATTGAGCACCGTTCTCGTGCTCCGTGCGGTGACTCTTAGAGGATGACGCAGCCCTGCCAGATGTGGCACTCTTTGCACCTGTGCCTTATGGAACACTACGATCGCCGCCACGTCTCTGCGGTGTTCCAGTGAATCAAGGGGACGCTCAGGCTCTGGGTGAGGTGGTAGTGCAGCATCTACTAGCCGTATGGCGCGGCGTTGGATGCTGTCCAGTCTCCTTCTGTGTGTGGCGGCACAGGACATCCAGGAGAGAGCTGCGTATTCAAGGTGGGGCCGCACCTGTGCCTTGTACAGCAGCAGTCTCCCTTCCTGTCGAGGAAACTGGCGATCCTTCTGAGAGCGGAGATCCTGTGAGAGGCTTTCTTGGCAATGGTTTTGACATGCCTGTCAAACCTCAGCCCTCGATCCACCTCCACTCCAAGTATCTTGACGTCATCTTGGAGTGGGAGAGCAGCAGCGCCAAAGACAACTTTCCTGCCATTGCTGCCATGGCGGCTGGGGACCGAGAGACAACCATTGCTTGTGTCTTCTCCGGCGCGAATGTCACTTGCCAGCGAGCACCCCACTCCTTTATCACTCGTAGCTGCTGATTGATGGCCTCAGCAGCCCGCCCACTGTCCTGGCGTGGATAGGTATAGGAGAGGGTGCAGTCATCAGCATAGGCCTTGACTCCTGGCAGTAGCTGGAGAAGATCATCCACGTAGATATTCCACAGGAGTGGGCCAAGAATTGAACCCTGTGGCACTGATGCCTCCACAGGCAGGGACTCAGATGTTTGCCCGTTGACAACCACCTTGAGGCTTCTGTCCTGCAGGTAATTTCCCAAGAGTCGTAGCAAGCCACCCTGGATGCCTTTAGCACGAAGCTTTTCTAGTAATCCGTTGTGCCATACTTTATCAAAAGCTCCTGCTATGTCCAAAGCAACCACTATAGTGTCCTTGCCGTCGTCGAGGGCGTCCTGCCAATGCCTGGTGAGAAGCATCATTAGGTCGGAGGTTGACCTTCCAGGTCTGAACCCAAACTGTTGGTCTGAGAGGAGGGCATTGTCCTTGAGATGGCTACACACCACCTCTGCCACGACCCTCTCAAACACTTTACCCACCACTGACAACAGGGATATGGGTCTGTAGTTTTTTGGGTCCGTCCTGGAGCTTTTTGTGTACAGGAACTACTCGAGCCTCCTTCCACACTGAAGGCCAGACGTTTTCCCGTACACAAGTTGTGAAGACTTGGGTGAGAGGGCAGCCAGTTCCTGGGAGCATCGCTTCAGCAGGTGCGGGCTGATGTCATCAGGGCCGGTGGCTTTCTGTGTGTCCAGCCCCGCAATAATCGCTTCACCTGCTGATGCGTCACCTCCACCATGGTGACAGTCTTCTCACATTGCTGGACCAGCTGAGGCGGTGGCTGCTGTGGATTCCGACCTTCATTTTTCCAGCAAACAAGGAAGCCAGCAACTGTGCCCTCTCCTTACTGCTGGTGGCGACAGTACCGTCCTGCTTGCTGAGGGAGGGATGGATTCTTGGTGGCCAGTTCCTTGTTTGTCCTTAACAAGAGACCACCAAGTTTTGTTTCCTACGCCAGTGCCACACAGTTTCCGGCGCAGGCTTTCCTCCCACTTTTTTAAGGCCCACTTGCTGGTTACCACCATCCTCCTGCATGCAGCCCTGTGCAGGTCCTTGTTGCGCCGAGTCGGGTTCCTCTTGTAGCGGAGCCAGGCAGCATACTTTGCCTCGGCAGCAACACGGCAACGGTAGCCAAACCATGGCTGATCCGTCGATCTGGTGGTGTATTCCCTGTGTGGGACGTGGCGTCTCTGGAGGGCGAGAAGGTGAGAGGTGAGTGCAAGTGCTTCACTCTCTGCTCCTCCCTGTAGCAGAGTGGCCCATGGGGTGTGGGTCAGGTCGCGGCGCAGGGAAGCCCAGTCTGCTTTGTTCCACAGCCAGATGGTGCGGGTGGTGGCCTCGTCCTGAGCCACGCCCACTTCCAGCTGTGTCAGTACAGCGTGATGGTCTCTCTCTCTCTCTCTCTCTCTCTCTCTCTCTCTCTCTCTCTCTCTCTCTCTCTCTCTCTCTCTCTCTCTCTCTCTCTCTCTCTGTGGTGGTTGTAAAGAATAATTGCCTTTTCAATGGCTCTTCCCTTTTTCTCTTGCTCATTTTCTTTTCTTCGTAAGTTTCAAGTTCTTTTCTTCTTTTTCTCTGATTTTCCAAAATTTAAATAGTCTTTTTTTTTCCTTATTTCGTCTTCAAATAGCACATGCCCAAAATTTCTTTCTCTTTTCTATATATAAACGTTCGAAATGTATATCTTTAGTTGTTTCGTGTGTGTATGCTGGACACCAAAGCATGACGTGTTTCAGATCTTCTATTTCCACATCACACATAACACATTTCGCATTTCCTCCTTGGTGTGTCGCTGATTCTTGTCGTTGCAGGTTATTTGTTCTTGCTTTATACACAATCTCTGAGGCTGGCTTGTTGTCATATATCTATTTTTTATTTTTGTTCTGCTTCTTGCTTCTATTTTTCACTATCTCGTGCCTTGGTTATTGAGTTAAGTTCATTTCATTTAATTTTTTTCAATTGATCAAGTCTTGAATTTGTTTTGTTCAGGAATTCAGCGGAGGATTCTAACCAGTATTTATTATGGTTTGCTCTTGTATTATTTTATGAAGTAGTGCGTGGCTTTCGCTTTCTAAGATATGTTTGATGTATGCAATTTGACTTTCTCTAATTCTGTTTTCCATAATACTTTCCCCACTTCTCTCAATGTCCATACTTGTACATATCTTGGTGCTCCTAATATTATTCTACGGGTATATACTGTATTTCTAATGTTTTGAAGTTTTTATTTTTGTTTTAGTAAATCGTAATATACTTGATCCACAAATTAGTATACTAGTACCACGTTTTTCCAATATGATTTTCCTATTAAAAGTTTGTAACTGCTTGGTTTTGTTATAACATGTGTCATATTAGCCATCATTCTTGGTTTTTCTTTGTGTTTCTTAAAGCACTTTTTCTTATCTTTTACTGTAATACTCAAATACTTTATTCCATAAGTCACTTCTATTCCTCTTATGATGTTTGGTTTATTTCTTTGGTGGTATATCATTATCTTACTTTTATCTGCATTTATTTTCAATCCATTTCATGCTTCTTTTATAGGCGATGAATCTATCATTTCTTCAGTCACTTGTACTGATTTTGCTAGAATAAGCCCATCATCTGCAAAAAATAGGTTCACCTCTGTCATTCTTCCACTTCGCTCTCTCTCTCTCTCTCTCTCTCTCTCTCTCTCTCTCTCTCTCTCTCTCTGTGGTGTGCCTGATTCTGTTTGTGTTGTTTTATTGGAATTATTTTTTGGTGTTTTTTTTCTTGTTTCTGAATTGTTTATATTCTCCCTTTTCCTCCTCCTCCTCCTCCCCCTCCTCCCCCTCCTCCCCCAACACCAGATGTAGATAAGACATGGGAGGTGTTTGCTGAAAAGATAAATGATACAGCTAAGATGTGTATACCACTAAGAAACAGAAGGAAAATACTAAACACCAAACCGAAATGGTGGAATAATGAAATTAAAAGCTGTCTTCTAGCAAAGAAAGAAGCATACAACAAATACAAATTAACACAGCATAATAATGATAAATTGGAGCATGACAGATTGCGTAGAAAAGCAAAAAAGTTGATAAAAAGCAGCAAAAAATCTGTAGAAGCTCAGATCGCAAACTCCTGTAAAACCAACCCAAAGGAATTTCACAGTTATGTAAAATCCAAAAGAGTCTTAGCCTCAACAATTGGTCCACTCATAACAGAAAACGGAAACCAAATAGATAACGAAGTTGAAATGGCAAACGTCCTAAATAGATTCTTCTCAACAGTCTTCACGACTGAAGATGTCCAAAATAGTCTGCCCATGCCAGAGCCTCAGGCACAAGGCAAAACACTGCCTGACTTCATAGTTACAGAAAATGAAATCCTCACAGTCATGAACAGCATGAACGTAAACAAAACGCCTGGACCAGACAAGATATCACCCAGGCTTCTCAAAGAAGCGAAAAATGAGCTCGTGAAACCACTCACGATTATATTCAATAAAACTTTACAAGCAGGAAAGTCCCCAGGAGTGGAAGCTAGCAAATGTCACGCCCATTTTCAAGAAAGGAAATAAATCACTCCCAGCTAATTACAGACCAATCAGCCTTACTTCAGTAGTGTGCAAGCTGATGGAAACGATAATCAGAGATAAGATTGTCAAATTTTAGAAGAAAATAAGATCATGAAGGATTCACAACATGGTTTCAGAAACAAGAGATCCTGCTTAACAAACCTACTAGACTTCTTTTATGAAGTTTTTAACTCGTATGACGAGACAAAAGCAGTGGATGTTATTTATCTTGATTTCCAGAAAGCTTTCGACACTGTCCCTCACAAGAGGCTAATCAGCAAAGTAAAAGCTCACGGCATAGCTGGAAATACCCTGAAATGGCTGGAAGACTGGCTCTCTGACAGAAAGCAACGTGTTGTTATAAATGGAAAAGAATCAGAGTGGCACAATGTGAAAAGTGGTGTTCCTCAAGGCTCTGTATTAGGACCAGTTCTTTTCATTGTTTATATTAATGATATTGATGAAGGAATCACTTGTAAAATAAGCAAATTCGCGGACGACACCAAAATAATGAGCAAAGTTACATCAACGTCACAATGGCAAGAACTACAGTGTGACTTAAATAAACTGACACGCTGGGCAGAAAAATGGCAAATGAAATTCAATATAGAAAAGTGTAAAGTCCTACACATTGGAAGTAACAATGTACAAGCAAAATACGTAATGAGTAATGTACCTCTGGCAAGTGCTGAGAATGAAAAAGATCTTGGTGTTGTGGTGTCTAAAGATCTCAAGCCGAGCAAACACTGCACAGAAGCAGTAAAGAATGCAAATAAATTAGTTGGGTTCATTGGAAGAACCTTTGAATTTAAATCAGAAAAAGTTATCCTTACTTTATATAACTCATTGGTGCGTCCTCAGCTTGAATACTGTGTGCAGTTCTGGTCACCATATTACAGAAAAGACATTGAAAAACTGGAAAGGATCCAGCGTAGAGTGACCAAGATGATTCCGAGATTGAGAAACAAGCCGTATGAGGAACGACTGGAAGCATTAAATTTATTCAGCTTAACAAAGCGCAGGATAAGAGGAGACCTAATCGAAGTTTTCAAAATTTTTCAGGGATACAACAACCTTGATGTCAATAAATATTTTACTATTGATCATTCCACCATAACAAGGAATAATGGATTTAAAATTACACCAAAACGCTTTAAAACCCACGAGGCAAAGCACTTTTTCTTTAATAGAATAGTTAACATTTGGAATAAGCTTCCTTCTGAAATA
>NC_059300.1:27935234-27957734 GCF_017591435.1 Portunus trituberculatus
CACACACAGGGAGGACAAGAGGTGCAGGAGAAGGCATTGAGGCTTTGCAACACAATAAAATCCCAGAGTTCGATTCCACTTTGATCCCAGTGTTGTCTGCCGCCTCCAGGCTCTGGGTGGCAACTGGCGGCCCACTCTCTGTCTCCATCCATATTCCGTGTTCTTTCTCACTTGGGCCTTTGATGCTGCTATGTCCTTTTTTGCAGATACTGGTCTCCCTTTTGCACCGTCTCCGATGCATGTGTATATTATAGATTATGTGTGTGTGTGTGTGTGTGTGTGTGTGTGTGTGTGTGTGTGTGTGTGTGTGTGTGTGTGTGTGTGTGTGTGTGTGTGTGTGTGTGTGTGTGTGTGTGTGTGTGTGTGTGTGTGTGTGTGTGTGTGTGTGTGTGTGCGCGCGCGTTTGGAGTGTCTGAAAATAAACAAGGTGAATTTAGTGTTTGGTATGTCATATTACGTGCAAGACTTTGGAACATAGGATGAAAAAAAAAAAAACTTGAATTTGTCAATGAAAAGTGAGAAGGAAGTGAAGTAGAGGTCCCCTTGAGCGTGATTCATAGTTACATTTAGAGGTTGATACTCATAGAGACATTTGTGAGAAAAAATTTCGGAAATATATATGATTAACTGAATATCAGAAGATTTTATAGTAGTTGAAATTGGTAAGAATTTGATTTTGCATAATATGAATAACTTGAAACAAATGAACGAATGAATGTTGAGCTGCAGCCCAGATTATGCCAGCACACAATGTAAAGAGGTGGAAAGCATTCCTACCTTATAGTAGTCTCTCTCTCTCTCTCTCTCTCTCTCTCTCTCTCTC
Source organism: Portunus trituberculatus (assembly GCF_017591435.1). Taxonomy (NCBI): domain Eukaryota; kingdom Metazoa; phylum Arthropoda; class Malacostraca; order Decapoda; family Portunidae; genus Portunus; species Portunus trituberculatus. Next base: position 27,936,058 of record NC_059300.1, read on the forward strand.
TCTCTCTCTCTCTCTCTCTCTCTCTCTCTCTCTCTCTCTCTCTCTCTCTCTCTCTCTCTCTCTCTCTCTCTCTCATAGGCTATATCACTGAGCCAAGATCTTCGAGCATCAGAATAGCGAAGTGTGATGAATGTTCGCATATAACACGCGCGCACACACACACACACACACACACACACACACACACACACACACACACACACACACACACACACACACACACACACACACACACACACACACACACACACACACACACACACACACACACACATAACGCTTATTGTTTATTGAATTCAGCTCAAATAGACTTGTATCTGGCAAAGAGGAAGCGGATGCTCTGGAAATCATAATAGTACAACTTCAGGTACTCCAGCCGGCGGGTTAAGAGAGACAGAAGCATCACCGCTATGATGGGTCGCAAGGCTGTGAAAAGGTCAGGGTGTGCTGGGCGTGTCTCGCGGGAGGGTGATGAGTGATACAGGCTTAGTGCTGCACCGGTTGCTCTGCGTTGAGGAGTAGCATATGAAAAATCTGTTTCCCTGGTTGTTCTGCTCAGGATGCCAAAAAATTTAATATGAGTATTGAAGTATTTTCATGTTAGGATTCTCCAGACAAGAAAACTGTGGAAGATGTAGTCTAGCTTATACGATTATGATTAATGTTTTTTGTTTTTATAGGGGAGAGGGAAATGAAAAATAATTCCAGATAATCAATTGGATTTTGCAGAATCTATACCACAGTGGAGGTAAGTGCAATAATGTTCTAGATATGGCGATACAAAAACCAGGAGGGAACTTGGGGGTCAGTTGTCACCGCCGCGTATACGTCTCGGTGACAGAAAAAAAATGGCGAGAGGGTGTAAGGGTGCGAGGAGAAGCTTCGTCAGGGCGGTGAATTAATTAGAAACGACAAATCTTAGATAACCAATGGTATGTATGGAACCCTGACGGAAATACCGGGATATCACCCAAAAGTCAGTTAATATATTATACTCTATTGCCTTTACATCAAACCATCATCAAAGTTACTGGTATTTTCACTATAGGATTAAAGAAAAATTGCTTTAAATTATTATTGTAAATAGTTTTAACGTTTATGAAAATGTTGCCGTAACACACACACACACACACACACACACACACACACACACACACACACACACACACACACACACACACACACACACACACACACACACACACACATACACCGCGTAGTGTAGTGGTTAGCACGCTCGACTCACAATCGAGAGGCCCGGGTTCGAGTCCCGGTAAGCGGCGAGGCAAAGGCAAGCCTCTTAATGTGTGGCCCCTGTTCACCTAGCAGTAAATAGGTACGGGATGTAACTCGAGGGGTTGTGGCCTCGCTTTCCCGGTGTGTTGTGTGTTGATGTGTTCTCAGTCCTACCCGAAGATCGGTCTATGAGCTCTGAGCTCGCTCCGTAATGGAGAAGACTGGCTGGGTGACCAGCAGGCAACCGAAGTGAATTACACACACACACACACACACACACACACACACACACACACACACACACACACACACACACACACACACACACACACACACACACACACACACGGCAAAACAGGACCATAGCATTATTATAAGGTCTTGGTGTATCACTTTATTTCATATTCATGTACAAGTGTATAGAAACTGCCATTTGCATATTCTTCAAAAGCGCTGCCACCCTCGCTAACCCTGCAATTGTTATGGAGAACAGGCTCGTGTTTTCATCACCCCATGTGCAAGTGAGTGTGTGTGTGTGTGTGTGTGTGTGTGTGTGTGTGTGTGTGTGTGTGTGTGTGTGTGTGTGTGTAGAGCATAGTTAATCTTCTCCATTTTAGGGCTAACTTATTACTACTACTTTTTTTTTTTTTACGTAGAAAGAGGGCCAGCCAAGGGCAAAAAAAAAAAGTTAGAAAAAAGCCCACTTGAGCGCTGGCTCTCCAAAGAGTACAAACAGTGCCAAAACCGTCAGCCAGAATTAGGGGAGCAAATGTCTCGATACCTCCCTCTTAAAAGAAGACAAGTTGTAGGAATTTAAAAAATACAGATGCAGGGAGGGAGTTCCAGAGTTTACCAGTGAAAGGGATGAATGATTGAGCGTACTGGTTAACTTTTGCATTAGAGAGTTGGACAGAATAGGGATGAGAGGAAGAAGAAAGCCTTGTGCAGCGTGGCCGCAGGAGGAGGGGAGGCATGCAGTTAGCAAGATCAGTAGAACAGTTACCATGAAAATAGCGATAAAATATAGAAAGGAATGCAACATTTCGGCGTTGAGAAAGAGACTGAAGACAGTTAGTAAGAGGAGGGGAGTTGATGAGACGAAGAGCTTTCGATTCCACCCCAAACATGCGAATTCTTTATAAAGACGTTTTCCTGGCCCTCTCTGGCCTTGATTCTCGGAAGGCTTACGGTCCGGATGGAGTCCCTCCTGTTGTTCTCAAAAACTGTGCTTCCGAACTCGCTCACTGCCTGGTCAAACTCTTTCATCTGTGTCTCTCTACTTCTATTTATCCTTCTTGCTGGAAGTTTGCTCACATCCAACCTGTCCCTAAAAAAGGTGACCACTCCAATCCTTCTAACTACCGCCCTATAGCTTTGATTTCCTGCCTTTCTAAAGCCTTTGAGTCTATCCTTAATAGGAAGATAATGAGGCATCTATCAGCTCACAACCTTCTCTCTGATTGCCAGTATGGTTTCCGTAAAGGCAGATCTACTGGTGATCTTCTTACTTTCCTAACTGAATCTTGGTCATCCTCTTTTAGGGACTTCGGTGAAACCTTTGCTGTCGGCCTTGACATATCGAAAGCCTTCGATAGAGTCTGGCACAAATCTTTAATTTCTAAACTACCCTCCTACGGATTCTATCCTTCTCTCTGTACCTTCATCTCCAGTTTCCTTTCCGATCGTTCTATTGCTGCTGTAGTAGACGGTCACTGTTCTTCCCTAAAACTATCAACAGTGGTGTTCCACAGGGTTCTGTCCTATCACCCACTCTCTTTCTATTATTCATCAATGATCTCCTAAATCTGACTCAATGCCCTATCCACTCCTATGCTGATGATACCACCTTGCATTATTCAACAGCGTTCAACAGACGCCCAACCCAACAACAATTAAATGACTCAAGGCGAGATGCTATAGGACGCCTAACTTCTGATCTTTCACTTGTTTCTGATTGGGGCAGAGAAAACCTGGTTTTGTTCAATGCCTCAAAACTCAATTTCTACAACTATCTACTCGACATAACCTTCCAGACAACTATCCTCTCTTCTTCAATAACACTCAACTTCCCTCTCCTCTACATTAAACACACTCGGTCTATCCTTCACTAAAAATCTAAACTGGAAATTTCACATCTCTACTCTTGCTAAATCAGCTTCCAAGAAGTTAGGTGTCCTGTGGCGTCTTCGTCCATTTTCTCTCCCTCCCAGCTGCTTGCTCTGTACAAGGGCCTTATCCGCCCGTGTATGGAGTATGGCTCTCATGTCTGGGGATCCACACACAGCTTTACTAAACAAGGTGGAATCTAAAGCTTTTCGTCTTATCAACTCTTCTCCTCTAACTGACTGTCTTGATTCTTTAAGTCACCGCCGCAATGTTGCATCTTTATCTGTCTTCTACCGCTGTTTTCATGCTGTCTGCTCTTCTGAACTTGCTAACTGCATGCCTTCCCCCTCCTGCGGCCTCGCTGCACAAGACTCTCTACTTCTTCTCATCCCTATTCTGTCCATCTTCCTAATGCAAGAGTTAACCAGTATCTTCACTCCTTCATTCCCTACACTGGTAAACTCTGGAACTCTCTACCTGTGTCTGTATTTCCACCTGCCTATGACTTAAACTCTTTCAAAAGAGGAGTGTCAAGACACCTCTTACGTTAACTGGACCCTCCTTTTAGATTTTTTTGTTTTTTCTCTTTCTCCTACTTTCCTCTTCACAGGGCCTGGCAACCAGCGGGATTTTTTTTTCTCCAACACTTTGTTTTCCCTTGGCCAGTGCCCTTGTAATGTAAAAAAAAAAAAAAAAAAAAAATACAGGGACGGATAAGGCCCTTATACAGAGTAAGCAGTTGGAGGGGCGAGAAAAACTGGCGGAGACGCCTCAGAACACCTAATTTCATAGAAGCTGTTTTAGCAAGAGATGAGATGTGAAGTTTCCAGTTAAGATTATGAGCAAAGGACAGACCGAGGATATTCATTGTGGAAGAGGGAGACAGTGGAGTGTCATTGAAGAAGAGGGGATAGTTGTCTGGAAGGTTGTGTCGAGTTGATAGATGGAGGAATTGAGTTTTTGAGGCATTGAAAGCTACTAGATTTTCTCTGCCCCAATCGGAAATTTTAGAAAGATCGGAAGTCAAGCGTTCCGTGGCGTCCCCGCGTGATCTGTTAATTTCCTGAAGAGTTGGACGTCTCTGAAAGAACGTGGAAAGATGTAGGGTGGTATCATCAGCGTAGGAGTGGATAGGGCAAGAAGTTTGGTTAAGAAGGTCATTAATGAATAATACTGCTACTGCTACTACTACTACTACTACTACTACTACTACTACTACTACTACTACTACTACTACTACTACTACTACTACTACTACTACTACTACTACTACTACTACTACTACTACTACTACTACTACTACTACTACTACTACTACTACTACTACTACTACTACTACTACTACTACTACTACTTTACTTCTGCTCCTGCTAACACGTCATAAATGAACACATCATCGAAACCACCACCACCACCACCAACACCACCACCCTACCACATGGTTTAACATTTACAGCCGGCCATGCTCCATCCCGACCTACTCCTAGGTGCTCTTCGCCTCCCCTCGCTGCCTGTCCGGACGTCCATTAGGTGGATAGGCGTCTCCCGTTGATAATGGTGCGTGTGATTCAGGGCGTCATCACCATTAGTGGCGTTGTAACTCCCTTTAACGAGATCTTAATTGTCCGAGAGATGCTGCACGGAGAGAGAGAGACAGGACAGCGAAGGAAAGTCTTTTATGTGATGATTCTCTGTCTGTTTCTTTATCTGTCTCTGTGTGTCTGTCTCTGCGTCTTGGTTTATTGATTGCGTCCCTTCTACTCTGATAGGAAAGCTTGCATGACACTGTTAGAGGTAAAGGAGTGTGAGTTTTTCATAGGCCCTGATTTAGAAATGCTTTGTTCTCTCACAACGACTCTTCAAAAGGCTATAGAGATGATTTAGCTGGGTTCTCAAGAGTGATTTTCCTTTTAACTCCTTCAATACAGTGACATTTCCATATTCGTTCTGCTTACTATTTGGGGGTTTTATACAGCTTCAGAAAGTAATGTGGAGGATGTGGCCATTAATATTCTGGCCTCCATAGATCCCACCTAATCTAAATACAATGAACTAATCGTACACAAATCTCAAGGTAAAAATATATCCCAGTATTGAAGGGGTTAATAATGTAGAGATCTCGATTAGGAGACTTGTTAATCTTTCAATAGAACTTTAAAGAACTACCTTTTAAAGCCTGTGTTGCTTCATCTAGAGACTTTTGAATCTTTTAGAAGTACGGCGTTGAAGTGCCGCAGAAAGAGATCAACACTCACAATAGTTGTAGCGAATCTATCGTGAACAGCATTGGTATAAGATTCTGTCGCCACTGTCAGCAGATTCGAGGGTTTACGGGGCTCTTTCCTCCTGCTGCACTCTCTCTCTCTCTCTCTCTCTCTCTCTCTCTCTCTCTCTCTCTCTCTCTCTCTCTCTCTCTCTCTCTCTCTCTCTCTCTCTCTCTCTCTCTCTCTCTCTCTCTCTCTCTCTCTCTCTCTCTCTCTCTCTCTCTCTCTCTCTCTCTCTCTCTCTCTCTCTCTCTCTCTCTCTCTCTCTCTCTCTCTCTCTCTCTCTCTCTCTCTCTCTCTCTCTCTCTCTCTCTCTCTCTCTCTCTCTCTCTCTCTCTCTCTCTCTCTCTCTCTCTCTCTCTCTCTCTCTCTTTCTCCTTACGTTCTGCAGTGCCCATCGTAATATAATATAATGTGTGTGTCATGGAATTGTATCTTGTAACTTTGTCGGCGTATGTGATACAGCGTCAATGCAGACTGAACAGACTAAGCATTGACTGACTCTTGACTCCTGGTTGGCCCCAAGTTTTTACGGTGTGCGAGGTCAATGTGAAAAGCAAGAAAATTATGTTTGTCCATTATGTTTGTAAACTGTAAACACATGTGCTGGAAATTACAGTAATAAGGGAGTGCATGTTTAGCTACTCCTTATACGTACATCTGTGGATTGGAATTCAACGTTACATTTAGTATGTATTATACGGACGCTTTTTATACACACATGTCTGATGAATTTATCGAAGATATTATCACTCTTTATGTATGAGTTTGTAGGTTTTACGTTGATTGGATACATACACGTAGAAAGATAAACATAACGAATTTAGAGCCACCGGCAATTCTATGTATTTATATAGAATTAATACCAACTGGTATCTAATAATTTTTCTTTAACAAGAGTAGCTCAGGTAATAAAACAGATGTTAGAGGATTAAGTAAACAAACAAACAAGGTGTGCAAAGGGCAAACTGATACGCACTGGCAACTTCATCTGTCCCGCTTTGATTGGTAAAACTTCATTGCTCTTACATCATCTTTTTTTCATAGAGATATGCATTGTCCAAGCGGGATCGGATTACTTTTTATTGCATTTCACATAGGCGTTCACTTTTTTTTTTTTATCTTTTCCTTTCATTTGATTCTGAAAGCCCCTTCTGGCGCTCCCTCCCAGCGGACGCACCTCCCCTTCAGAATATGAAAGATTTAACGGACAACGAGGAGCCAATGTTTCCTCCTAGTTAAAATTTGATGTTCCATTCCAACACAGTCTTCATGGCCAGTCATTTAGCCGCTAGTCTGCGCGGCAGGGCAGGGCGGGGCGGGGAGCAGAGCCACACCACCGCATGCAAGTGATTGGAAATTGTTTAGAAGTGCGTTGTAGTTGCATCGTTTATTCCTTCCTGCGGCTGAACTCGTTGTGCAGAACAATCCTGTTGATGTGTAAGTATAGACATCACAAGGAGCGTAGACGTGGTTTATCGAAGTTACTCGCATCTTCTTTTATAACAAAGAGAGGGAGGATCGACAATACATCTTCACATCACCATGATAGCTAAGGAAGGAAAAACTTTAATTAGTTCTTCACATCACCATAGCAAAATGAAATGGTATACTTTAGTTAGTTTCCAATTGTATAGGTAGATATAAATGCTTCTTCACATCATCGTAGTAACGAGAAATTCTTCATTTTCCTTTACAAACAAAAAGGAATATAAGTCACGGTTACCTTCCTTTATACAGCAGCAAGTTTCCAATACTGTACTTAGTGTGAAATAGTGTATTGGAATCACGCAGCATAGTTGTGACAAAGACTTATTGCTGCATACACTTCTATATTTAATCGTGCCAGTAAGTAGAGTTTTGGAAAGAGCTATAGTGTTTGGGTGAAAGAAAAAAAAAATTTAGAAGATGCTGCTTTAAAAAAAAACACTACATATTGGAGAAAAAAAAAATTACAATGTCAGCAGAGGATTGTGAGCGCGCTGCTGAGTGACTGAGATGAAATTATGAACGTTTCTGTCTATTGTTGCGACTGTGTTAGGTGTTAGTTGCATTGTTTGGTTTGTACACGATCCAGGGAGTAAGTATTTTCATTGTCTCTGGTCGTGTGAATAGAATTGATATACTGCGTGACTATGAAATGTAGAACTTGACTGAGGAATATATGTATCGGAACTGGCAAAACTGAAGAAATAGCTTGTGAAATAAAAACGTTTACTAACACTAGGCACACAAAGCACTACACACCAAGGAATACACATCGAAACAAGAAGAATACTCTTGAATAGTGTATAAAAAAAAAAAAAAACTAACTAACCAAGATTAAACACACAAAGCAGTATGCAAAAGAATAAGATCAGAATACGAGTATATAGAGATCAAGCAACACACAAGTAAACAAGTAGAGCATCGAGAGCTAAGCCGAGAGAGTTCCATCAGGTGTAATACAAGGAAGCGCTATCACACGGCCACTTGTTATTCCAGCAAAGGAAGGTGCCAGGAATTGTAAGGGTAGTGACAGTGAGTGTTAGCTTGTTATGTTGGGACACCCTTGAATGTAACAAGCTGGTGTGAAGTGTTTGTGGGCGAATTTATAACTGACCTCATGCAGTAAAGTAAATATTAATCCCTTCAATACTGGGATACATTTTTACCTGGAGATTTGTGTACTATTAGACCATTTTTATTGTCACTAGGAAGGGTCTATGGAAGTCAAAAGTTTAATGACCACAGTCTTCAGCATTTTAATCCCCAATATAGTTACTGAAGCCGTATGAAGTCATCAAATAGTAAGCAGAATGAATATAGAAACGCGTCATGGTACTCAAGGGGTTAAGAAGAAGGATGTGTATGCTATGGACGGAAACAAGGGAAGGATCATAGGTAGTATTTGTGTGTAAAGAGACAGTGCGAGGAAGAGACAAGTACAGCTCTATGTGTGTGAAAGAAAGATTTAATGAGTTTCATGTGTTCTAGAAAGAGAAGGAAGAAAGTGGGTGTGAAAGACATTGTTGAAGTAAGAAAGTGTTTATTGAAGGAGGGAGATAAGCATATACGTATAATGGAAAACTAGTGACTGTATTGGAATGTACACGTGTATTTTGAGAAGGAAGATAAAGATATATGTTCATGTGACTGTTAAAGAAGGGATGTGTACGAGGAAAAGAAAAAAAATTGTCTGTAGAAAGAGACATGTGTTCAAGGGGCAGATAAAAGGTGTGTGTGTGTGTGTGTGTGTGTGTCGTACAGGTGATGAGGGGATAAATCTGAAAAAAAATCATCACCTTTAATCGAATTTCCTAAAGACTAAACAACGATCTTGCTCCACTTATTGTCTTCATCCCTGGAGTGACGGCGCGTGTTACAGTTCCCGGGTGACTCTGAATCATTGGAATGCTGTAGCAGGAATGTGGTTCGAGCACTTCACAGACCAGAAGAAAATTAGTGCGAGTACAGTGCATGATAATAGATATTTTCTTGGTAGTCATTATTTCTTAACCAGTTTATTGTGAGCCCATTCCTTTTGTCCTTAGAGTAAGTGGATTTGTGTGTCGCTGGGGTCAAGGTGTGTATTGTCGTGGTGGGCTGAATAAAAGTGGCAATGAACTCGCTAATACTGCTGCGTCTCAAGTGCTCTAGCGTGTATTTTTTTATTGTAGTTTTTGTTGGAATATTCATTAAATGTGTGAATGCTTGATTAATTACTTTTTTCAGGTCTTGCGAATTATATTTTCTGCTCAAATCGTTGACTTTTTTCAGCTTAAATCCGTGTTAGAGGTTGACGTTTTTGTTTAACCTTTTTCACCTATTGTTTTTCTGTTGTGCCATTTTTTTTTCACTAATTGTTTTGGTCGTTCCTACGTCTGCATTTATAACTATTGCAAGTTTGATGATGTACTGTTATACAAAGGATATTCTTCTTAACTCCTATTGTCAATTGAAATATACACGGCAGCAAACGCCATTACGAGACGGAATGAAAACTAGTTATTGTCAAGAAACCACCATCACCCATTCTACTCCAGACAAAGCTAATTCAGAAATCTTAGGACTGAGTATTGATACACTCGTGAACCTTTGGCTTTGTGGGATGTGCGAGCCGGTTACATTCTGATTGAAGGCGAGGGACTGAAGACAGGAGGTGGATAATGAGGTCAAAGCCACAATCGTCCCTCCTGAAGCTCTTCAGAATCTGTTGAGAGAAACAGAGCGCTTGGTACCCACCACTTGGAGGGCTGAGGGAGGTCAAGGTGAGGAGGAAACAGAACTCTCTTATCAACTAGAGAAAAGAGAAAACAACCATTGCTGCCCCACGCCAGGAAACAGACCACTACTAGTCACTGGGGAGAAGAAAGAACAAAACCATTAGTCCCGGGCGGGGAAACAGAACTCTCTTAACCACTAGAAAAAGAAAACGAGCATCATGTTACTTGTGTGTCCTTGAAGTGAGAGTGGTGAGACGGTGACCAGACGCAGTGAAGAAAGACGGGAGGACGTTGTCACACTCCCAGTCTCGCCTATGCCGCCGCCCACCCTGCTGACGCCTCCGCCTTGTGAATATCTTGCCTCTTTATTGATGTTTATGTTACTAGTTTTGTTGTTGTTGTTGTTGGTGGTGGTGGTGGTGGTGTATTGGTGGTGGTTTTCTCTCTCTTGCCATTTTATTTTTCTTTTGATTATGCATCTCGTTTAGTTTTCTTCCTGCTCCTCTCTTGTATTTTTCTTTGTTGTTATTGTTGTTGATGTTAATTTTTTGCTTTTTTCTAGCTCCGTCTTCTCCTCCTCCTCCTCTTCTTCCTCTCATTCATGATCTTTCTCTTCCTCTTCCTCTTCGACCTCCTCGTCATCATATTAATATTATTGACTAAGTAGAAATAAAAATAGAAGTAGTATTAGCAGCAGCAGTGGTAGTAGTAGTAGTAGTAGTAGTAGTAGTACTAGTAGTAGTAGTAGTAGTAACAGTAGTAGTAGTAGTAGTAGTAGCAGTGGTGGTTGAAGTTGTCTTTGACATCACATTTATGACCACCACCACCACCACCACCATCACAACAACAAACCCTGCAACACACCTCCCTGTTAATACTCCCACGGTCACTGTTGCTGGTCTAGTTCTGTACGGCTACACTCGCAGTTCGGGGAAGCAGTAGCAGTAGAGAGAGAGGCTTAGGTATCATCACGCCTTGCTTAGTATCGTGTGCATCCTCGCCACACACACACACACACACACACACACACACACACACACACACACACACACACACACACACACACACACACACACACACGAATCCCTGCAGTTGCTTTAGGGTCTCGCAACTCACTAAACGACTGAAGTGTGTAAGGTTATTTTTGATGTGTGGTACATGTTCTCTTACATCTTTCATTCATTTATAATTGTACGAATATATTGATATCCACCTGTTCCTACGATTTTTTTTTTCTTCTTACTTTTTTTTTACGATCGTTTTATACTGTTAATGGATTAGTACGTATATCTCTTTATCTGAATATATAATTGTGCTTTTAATTCTTTAGGTTGTTTTGCATTGTTTTATTGATTTTTTTTCATTGTGTTTTGCTAGTTTTTCTGCTTAGCGTTTTTAGTTTTGAATATATTTGTGAATACTTGTTTGATTATTTTTGTGTGTGTGCTTTGCTTTGTTAAGTTATTTGTCTTGGTTCTCTTTATTCCAATTCTACTAGTGCGCTTTTCTCTCCATTTTCACGTCTAATTCATACTATAAAATTCTGGCTCAGAATTCATGGCTATATGTATATTTCTTTTCAGTTCTTTATGGAAGAATTCTTAATCTTTTTCATTACAATCATAAATTTGAATAATGCTTCTATTTGGACTTTATGATTGCATATTGATTTGATTTCTTTGTTCTTTTTTTTACTCACAAGTCTATTAATCTTTTTCTTCTCATATTACCTTCCCTCTGACTAATGTTTATTGCATTGAGGCACTCCACATTGGCTTCTAATTATGTGTTGTGCTTAAAGTTACGAGTTTAATTCGTGCCGTTTCTCATCCTTCACTCGCACAAAGGCAAGCAGCGCAGCAACACCTGCTGTCTTCTCTCACAGCAAGGTCATCGGCTCACATGTGTCATCATACAGTCAGTGTAATTCTGTTTCTCCTTCCTCCTGTCTCCTCGTGGCATGTCTTCATTCTCTTATTTATCCACACTTTATTTTTCCACTCCTTTCAGGAGTAGTGAAGGTTTGGAGTATTTATTAACTTTTGAATTTCAATCTTTTCTTTTTAGCCTCTTTTCTTTTAAGTTCCAAAATTTTATTCAGTCCGTGTGTTTTTTGTTTCAAGACAATCCAATAACAAAGCAAACATTATTGTCTCGTTTGTCTCGTTTGTCAGTTCCAATAGTTTTGAAGATTCATAATTTCCAATTTCTATAAATATGTACACTGTGTGGAGCGTAAAAGCGAATATGTTTCATTGCCACAGTACCTGCGGCTGTATTCTGGTGCATTTATAAATTATTCAGCCTGTGAAGATAAAGCTGAAACGTGCACTTAGATTTAAAATTCGGTGTGTGTGTGTGTGTGTGTGTGTGTGTGTGTGTGTGTGTGTGTGTGTGTGTGTGTGTGTGTGTGTGTGTGTGTGTGTGTGTGTGTGTGTGTGTGCGCGCGTGTGTGTGTGTGTGTGTGTGTGTGTGTGTGTGTGTGTGTGTGTGTGTGTGTGTGCGCAAGTGTGTTTACTGTGTGTGTGTGTGTGTTTAAATCTCTCTCTCTCTCTCTCTCTCTCTCTCTCTCTCTCTCTCTCTCTCTCTCTCTCTCTCTCTCTCTCTCTCTCTCTCTCTCTCTCTCTCTCTCTCTCTCTCTCTCTCTCTCTCTCTCTCTCTCTCTCTCTCTCTCTCTCTCTATATATATATATATATATATATATATATATATATATATATATATATATATATATATATATATATATATATATATATATATATATATATATATATATATATATATATATATATATATATATATATATATATATATATATATATATATATATATATATATATATATATATATATATATATATATATATATATATATATATATATATATATATATATATATATATATATATATATATATATATATATATATATATATATATATATATATATATATATATATATATATATATATATATATATATATATATATATATATATATATATATATATACATAAACTTCAGATATAAAAGAACCATTTCACCTCTCTAATTTTAGATAGAAATGTTCATACTTTACAGAAAACCTTGTGAGCATCAGTATATCTTTTTAGAGTTTGAATTTATTTGAGGCTCATGCACATTTTATAAATGTACGTAAGCTTCTTTTGTAACCAGCACATTTATTTCTAAACGTAAATGACAAGGAATGAGTCACTGTCATCACCGTCATCATCAGCCGTCATGAGCAGACTGATGAAGCAAGTCTTCACAAATCGTCATCTGGGACACATGCACTCCGATGTGCCAGTAACTGCCTGGTGTTTTTTCTCTGCTCTTATGCCTTTCTTTTGTCTCTACAGCTCAGTCAGCCTTTCGTTTCACAGACTGCTTGTTTCTCTTTTTCTCTCTTCCACGTACCCAGTATTCAATATTTTCATGATGTTTCACTTTCATTTTTCTGTTTTTGCTTTTATCTTTTCCTGTTCCTTAGTTATTCCAGGAGAGACATGTTTTTTTTAAACGCTTTTAAGTCCCAAAAAGGGAGTTCAAACCTTTAAATATAGACAAATTCAAAATCTAATATTTCTTACGCATGCGTTGGATGTTAACTGACTTGAATATGCATTAGCTTTCCAAAATGTTTTCCTCTTCGTATTTCTCCTTCTTTCTGAATGTTCACCAATATATAATCTTTTTCCCAGAACCTTCCCTCGCTCATACGTGTAATGTGTGATGTGAGTCTAGACATCATTTCATATTTACTTGAACATTTTAGATTTTTCTCTTTTCCTAGGGATTAATCTTTTCTAACCTTTAAAAATATTGTTTCTATTTTGGTATTTATGTTATGTTGATAATGTACAAGACATATTTACTTCTTTATGGTTTAAAGTTTGCGTTCACATTTCATCTTTCCTTAAAATTTATACAAGTTTCTTTTGCTTATTTTGTTCTTTATAGCTTTCCGCTCGTGTTTTATTTGTTGTTTATCTAGAGAGACTGGATTCTTGTGTAATTTTTAAACACTTATGAATATGAAATTGTGCATATTTTTTCTTTTTTCTTTGCCCTGAAACTAAGATCTGTCACATCTTTTAGACCTGCATCCTCTGAGTAGGTATTCAGGTAATGAATGCATCATTAGTCTCTTCAGATCATCTAGAAACAAATCAAAGTCGTATCAGTTATTCCACTTACACACTTTAAACGGTCTTTACTCTATTTGTTTAATAATCTGATTTATTTTAAACTGTCCTGGTCAAAGTTTTCCCTTTTAGCCTTACTTTAAACTGTCTTAGAGGCTTTTGTTGTGTCTTCCTCTGACCTACTCTGAACAGTCTTGCTCGTTTTGCTTTTCTCTTTTGAATCCTACTTTATACTCCCTTACACAATCTTCATTTGTCTTCATGCTTCTCTTGACTTACTCTAAGTTGTGCCATGCATTTTACTTTTTCTGTTTCTCTTGACATTAAAAGCAAAAGTCTCCTCCAGCAAGTGTTTCCTCACCTCAGCTTTGAAAGGCCGCCGCACGCATCTGAGTTTTACTGCAAATACATTGCTTATATGATCTGGTTGTACCCTTAGGACATCTGCTTCTCACGGCTCATAGTTTATTCTACATTGATAGCGAGTTGTACGTATGTTTAACAAAAAATATGAATACTATATCCGATGTTACTACGATTTGACTCGTCTCCACAATAGTCAAATTATTGTTGTTGCCTCGTCCACCTGTCTGACTAAATAATTTGGTCACTAGCGTCCCCTTTGATGTCTCCTGCTTTGGCCGTGATACTTCTGTTTGTGTAATATGCTCTGATAAATATTCTTGTTGCTGTTTTGTTCTATTGTTTAGTGTTATTCTTTATTCATTCACTTATTTATGTCTAGTTTTTTACATGTTTATTTACTGATATATCTATTTACATGCTTGTTTATTTATTCTTTTTTGTGATATTAAAAACATGTATTCATTGAAATTCTTTGCCTTACTACTGCATTATATTCATGATTGTAAACATTAATGGACTCGTGCAATAGAATTTGTACTTGCTGAGGGAGAACTTACCTTGCTATTCTCTAAACCGTGTTAGTTATTCATGGAAATGGGATTGGTCAGACAGCTTACATACTTATTTGCCTCGGAGCGTATGATACTCAAAGAAAAGATCACTGAAAAGACCATGACTAATATTGAATGTTTGAGGTGTTTATTAATGTCATCGTGGTTACATTACTAGGGCTGATTTTGCTGTGTGTTGATACTGCGTAGATCTCATACATTATAATTTACATTTTGACAAATTGGTCACAAAGAGAACATAAAAAATAGTACTTCTCTTCAGTTCGTCTTTCTTTCGTGATCTGCCTTCATTATATTTCCAGTCGATTATAAACTAATGATGGTCGCAATGCAGTTCTGTCCTTGCCATAATGTTTCTGATGGGATATAGTTCGAGGCCTTCATCATTCAGTACAGTGAGAAGAGACTGCTGGTCGACACGTGATTTCAGCTATCCATTCCCAAGGAAATATAGTTATGAGTGAAATTCATTCAGTTTGTGATCACTTATGCTTCACGTATGTTTTTCTCTTAATTATAACTACTATCATACTGGGACACATTTGTACCTTGAGTTTTGGTGTGATTAGACGATTTTATTCACTTTAGGAAGGGTTTATAGAGATCAGAAGATTGATAGTCAAGGTCCTTACTATTTTAATTCTCACATAAGTTTTTAAAACTGTATAAAATCATCAAATGGTAAGCAGATTGAATGTGAAAACGTGTCAGGGTACTGAAGATGTCAAATGTTGCTAGAAACACCTGTCGGGTTTTCTACGGAGATTGTTGGCAGATTAGATGATTAAAGATTGAGAGAAAAGCTGAACACCGTATTGAGACATCAAGCCTATAACCTTTACTGTGCATCCTTAAAGCAAAGCATGCATTATGATGAGTGATTTTACGTAAATGAAAAAAAAAAGACCTTGCCTAACTAGTAAAGATCTTCTCATTAGCCCTCACATGCCTCAACACGTGAATAGGTCAAGGGAGGAATGTAATGTTGCAATTTGCATTATGAAACTCATTTTCAACTACCGTTTGAATATTCTTTTTTTTCTATTATTATTATAAAAAAAAAAAATGTCACTGACGTAAACTTGTTTTTCACAACGTCTCGCAGAAACAGTCTTGCGAGGATGTAAGCATAAGTTCTGTCCTTTACATGAATACACACGGATCCCCCGTCAGTACTGCTTTCGAATAATAGAATGCCAGATAAAATTCAAGTATACACAAGGCAAAACTAAAGCCACACATTTTGGTACAATAAACTTTACAGTTTACTTTACCTGCTGACTTACAGTTAATATTACTTTCAAATTCTAGTGTGTAACGGACAACTTATATATATATATATATATATATATATATATATATATATATATATATATATATATATATATATATATATATATATATATATATATATATATATATATATATAAAGGCTCTGTTTTATCAGTATTCTACACATTTCTAAACAGTTCCCGTCAATGTGCGAGGCTCAGTGGTTCTCTCATGCCGCTACAGGGCAAAGCATCGCTGTTTTCTGCCAACACTTGCTTTGAACTCTGTCCTTCACGCTTTCCTAGCTCTGGCTGGAGTAATTATTCTAATTATTAATTGTAACCAACTACACCATACATAATTTATGAACTCCGTGTTGTAATTGTATCTTTAATCTCTTATAAGAGTATAAGCACATTGAAATTTTATAAGATAACTTTTTTTTTTGTGTTATTCACGGTCAGTTTAACGAACGCATGGCAAAATAATTTTGTACATCTGAAATTATAACATATTGATAAGATTTGCGAGAAGAAATTTCATGTTAATAGAATAAAGATTGTAAGCAAAGTATCGCAGGATGTTAGGAATATCAGTAAGCTCGTTATTTTAGTGAGACAGTCATTATGGACTGTGTTATTTGTCAGCATAGGAAATGTGAACTTATGACACGAGGAGGAAAGCAGACCCAACAAAGCACCGCCACTGGAAATGTTGCAAAGTAGCAGCATAATGAATTAGGAAAAAATCTTCTTTTGTATAGCAATTCTAACGACATTGATAAAACAATTGTAATGTTAATGATAATTGTAAATACTAAAAGCTTCATAAATACTTTATCCTCCATTTGCTACAACTCATCGATTACTACGAATCTTTTACTACGAATAGTAGATATTAAAAGAATATTTTTGAACCAACCAACATGATTAAGTTTTTTTTCATTTTTTTCATTCATCTTAATGTGAAACGGCAACACAACAATACACATCTATGGCCTGTATTCTGAAATTATTTGCCCTCTCACCTCCACTGTCTCCAAAGGCCCCAGGGAAGAAAAACCGAGTTGTCAATAGTGATTCTTGCGTTGATAATGTAAAAATGTTGTTCATTTGTCACTACAGCCAACCCTAGAAACATCCTTGATAATACGTGTGCCCTCGTTTGGAGCATTTTAAAAGTAACAGAAGTGAAATACGGATATGATTCAGAATACTGGCCCATGAACCATTGTAGGGATATTCTCTTCACATCTTCAACTCATCACTTCACACACACACACACACACACACACACACACACACACACACACACACACACACACACACACACACACACACACACACACACACACACACACACACACACACACACACACACACACATTATTCACCGAGGGAAACTTTAAACCCGTCCATGACTTGTATTTCATTTTCTATCAAACAAAAGAAACTCCCATTTTCTTTATTTGACTCATTTTTTTTTCACTGCCTATGACTCATTCACTTGGCCCGTGTTTGCTTTATTAGTATGGAAACTGCATACTCTATATTTTTTCTTTTCTTTATAACTTTTTTTTCCATTTTCCTTTTACAACTAACAAACGCTTTTCTTTTTCTTTTTTCTTCTTTTGCATTTGGTGTTTGAAGGAAAGCTTAAATACAGAAAATAACAGGTGTGTTTTAAATAAAAGCTTGTAGGAACAGTAGGCAAAGAAAAACTGCTGGACATTTATATCGTTTCCTTTCAATTTCCTCTTTTATTTCCTTTATATGAGTGTGTGGAATCTTTGTATAGGTATTTTTGCTGCCTTCTGTTTCTGTTTCTCTTTTATTTTTGTTTTCTTTTTCTTTTTTTCTAACAGGAGAAAGTTCTGTCAAAGGCGCTTCATCCCTTAACGCTTGTTGCTCTGACTTTTATATATAGTCTCTCTCTCTCTCTCTCTCTCTCTCTCTCTCTCTCTCTCTCTCTCTCTCTCTCTCTCTCTCTCTCTCTCTCTCTCTCTCTCTCCCCCCTTCTTCATATCAGGATGGAAAGTTGAGAGAAACAATTGGACACGGAAAACATTTTGGGGATGAAGAGTTAAATTGCAGAAAAGAATGAAAGGATTACAAACATGCACTTTGGATGGACGTTTGGACACACACACACACACACACACACACACACACACACACACACACACACACACACACACACACACACACACACACACACACACACACACACACACACACACACACACACACACACACACACACACACACACACACCTTTTCTCTCTCTTTTGAAACACGTAAATCCACTCTTGGCCTCTCATATTTTACACTTTTAACCCTTCATCTCATAGCATCCCTCCCTCCCTTCCTCTCTCCCCTCATTCTCTCTCTCTGTACTATGCTTCCTTACCTTCCTCTCTTCCCTTCCAATACCTCCCTCTACGTTGCTTTATTTCCTGTCACTCGTATATCAGTTTCCTCTCGAGCTCTGAGGGTACATCGTGTTTTTAATTTTCCAGCTAGTACGACTGTCTTTGTTATGTTTGTTGAGCCTAAGAGGTAGAGTGGATGGGTCTGATAAGGTCAAAGTGTATATGTCATTGATTGTTCTCTTATTCTTTTTAAATTTTGCATTTTTTTCTGTAATGTGTTTTATATCATATTTTTCTGTGTGTATTTTTGTATCGTTGCTACCAGGATGTTGAGTTTCCGTTCTCTCTCTCTCTCTCTCTCTCTCTCTCTCTCTCTCTCTCTCTCTCTCTCTCTCTCTCTCTCTCTCTCTCTCTCTGTTCACATATATTCAACCCTTCCTTCCTCCTTTTCCTCCTTCTCCTCCATCGTTCCCCGTGACTCCCCCGCTCTCCAGTTCCGCAAGGCTTGTTGGTGTTCCTCCCCACACTAAGAGGATTTTCTGCACTCCTCCCCAACCCCTTTTGAGTGTATTGTTTTATAAACCTCCTAAGGCAGACCAGAAATTTATCTCTGCGAGGCTGCAATAATCTTACGGGAAGAGGAGGAGGTGGAGGGACGGTGGCGAGAGAGAGAGAGAGAGAGAGAGATGAGAGGTGAGAGGTGAGAAGAGAAGCGATGAAATTATCTTAACCTTTCTGTCCGCTGCCATGATAACTCTCACAATAATTTTTTTTTTTTATGGAATAGGGGAAGCTGACCAAACGCAAGACAATATAAAAAGAAAAGGCCCACTTGATTGCCAGTTCCCTAAAAGATCAAGAGGGTTTAAGAGATACAGGAAGGTGAGTGTATATATATTTCTATGGTGTCTGTCCTCCCCCCTTTTTTTATTTCTTGATGGTGTTTCTCTTACTGTTAGTGTTCTCTTTCCCTCCCTGGTTCCCTTATACCTTAATTCAACGTTTTCTTTTATCTTTCTTTTCCTTTTTTTTTTTTCTTGCTTGCTTCCTTGTGTCAGTTTATCTTTTTCTTCTTTTCTTGATTTTTTTTTCTTCGTTTTTTTTTTGTTTCTTGCGCCCTTTATTCTTTTTTTCGTTTGTTTGTTTATTGTTTTTTTTTTTTCGTTCTGTTCCTACCTTTTTGTTATTCTTTGTATATTACTCTCTCTCTCTCTCTCTCTCTCTCTCTCTCTCTCTCTCTCTCTCTCTCTCCGTTTTGAATTCATCTTCGTTTGTTTGTTTAAAGTTTCCCTTCCCACTGTGTGTATGTGTATGTGAATGTGTGTGTGTGTGTGTGTGTGTGTGTGTGTGTGTGTGTGTGTGTGTGTGTGTGTGTGTGTACAGGGCTATTACTTTTCCCCAATCAGCGGCGCCAGTCTCTACCCTTCGCTTGGCCATAACACATCTTTCGCTCTCTCACCCACGGCTCTAATTCCTTGAGTTGTTCCTCGCCCACTTCCACTCTCCCTTCGCTTCCCCATCCTCTGTTTTCCCTGTTTGTGTTTCATTTCCATTAGTGAGATTCAAGTACTAACCTAACCTAACCTAACCTAACCTAGATTACTGCACTGACTGTATTTTTTTTTTTTTATCTATCTATATTATTTAATGTTAATTTTTGTGGTGTATGTCAGTTTTTGTTTCAGGTAAAAATTAATATTGTTTATGTTTGTTTGTTTTTTCTAGTTTATGTTATGCACAGTAAATAAGTGTGTGCGTAATTAATCAATAGTAGTGTGTTATTTTGATAGTGCTTGTGTTAGTATGTTGTGCTGTTGACCGTTTCAGACAAAACTATCGTGGCTCTTGATGATGTTTGTTATTGTGATCTATATATTTCTCATCGAATTATGTAACTAAATAGGCAATTAACTGACGAAATGAAGTAATAAATCATCAATTCTCTAACTGCAAAACTATCCAAGTAACTCTTTTATTTTTTGTTGTTTCATATTCATCACAATTACGAACATTAAACATTTTCTACACAAGTTCGGAATTGGTAACTTATTTAACAATGAAGTTTACAAAATTATTAGAAAAATAGTTTTGTTTGATAGAATAATTTGTTACTATAAATTCAACAGAAAAATAAAACAATTATATAACTCTGAAAAATAATAAAAAATGGTATGAGATTGTCAACGTGCTCCGCGAGTGTTAGTATGTCTGGTCTTACAATCGCCCTGGGCATCACATCTCGGGGGCAAGTGTCGTCCCATTAAATGGAGCACAGATGGCAACGCTGCCCTTGCTGCATACCAACTGGACCCACCTCCCATTCTTGCAATCACCAACTTCGCACGCCAGGAATGCAATCACTGTATACTTGAACGACTTCTCGGGGGAGGAATCTCTACCATTCTCAACGTAAAAGTCATGTTTCTGAAATACAAAGTTTTCTTTTGCTGCATCGTGTTGAAATTGTTCTGTGTTTGAAATTTACTGGAACAAAAGCTGTCCATATCTGAGTGTCTTCTCACGGAATGCATCTACCAATGATTTTGAAAACCAAAGTACATTTTTTTTAAACAAAGCAAATAAATATAACTGTGGCGCTGCAATTCACTTTGTGAGGGATTTACTTTTAGAAAACTGCATGAGCTTCCCATTGAATGTCGCGGAATGGAAGAGAGTGGCCGCAGTAGAGCTAGGCGGGATTACACAGTGATGCACACCAACACACATTTTAAATTTGATGAGAGTATTTGGAGATATATTTTAACATGATACTTCGTAAAGAGACAAAACAATATGACAAAAGACTTCGTAGGGCCATGACTTCATTCTGCCTAAGCTGACAGAAAAAGAAAGTTCACAAGAAAGGATGGAATGGAGCCTTGTATAGTATATGATATAGATGAATGAGGAGCAGCATGAAGATGAGGAAGAGGAGGAGGAGGAAACCTTCTTGAAAGGATTCGTCATAAAAAAGAAAAAATAGAGAAACAGGCAAGGGGTTCCAGAGTTTACCAGTGTAAGAGATGAATAATTGAGCATAAGGATTAACTTTTGCTTTAGATAGGTGGACAGATTAGGGATGAGTGAAGTCTTGGGTACCTCTGTTCTCTCTTTGGTAACATTCACAGTCATACTATTA
>NC_059300.1:27962734-27970234 GCF_017591435.1 Portunus trituberculatus
AAAATACGTAGAATTAAGCTTCATCTCTTCTGTTTTCCTTTTTCGCCTGGGTCAAAAAGTGAGCCGAGCCGAACCGAGTCTAGCTGAGCTGAGCTGAACCGAGCCGAGCCGAGCTGAGCCGAATAGAGCCAAGCTGAATAGAGCCGAGCCGAAAAGAGCCGAGTTAAGGTAGGAGAAGTCAAGGCACGTCTTGCATCTCCTCCCGTCATTCCATCCACGTTATTTACCCTCCCGGCACGATGATGACTCCCGCGCGGAAACAACTCAATGCCAGGCGCCGAGGGAAGAAGAGAGGGGCCCGAGGTGAATTTGGGGGCAATTTATAAGACAGGTGGAGGCGTAAGAAAGAGGGAGAAGGACGCCTAATGGTGGGAAAATGCAAATGAGGCCTCACTTCTCCCTTCTTTTCCTTTCCTCCACTCCAAGATTAGTGGTAAAAATATTCACATTAGTCGGAATTGCATGAGCTGTAGCATTTCGTCTCTCTGGGATTTATTGTTTTACCTGTGGCTGGCGTACCTGGCGAGAGAGAGAGAGAGAGAGAGAGAGAGAGAGAGAGAGAGAGAGAGAGAGAGAGAGAATAGGTTAAGTAGACTATTTATTTCCCTTCGTATGCTTGCCTATGTGTTATCTCTTCTACTAATTTTGTGTGTTTGTTTATGTTTTTGTATGCCCATTGTCTGTTCCTGTATTTCACACTACTAGTTTACCATTTCTTCTCTGTATTTTACTTATTTACGCATTTTTTTACGAACATTTTTGTATTAGAATTCCTTTACTTTGAATTCTATTTTTCTTACCATACCTACCATTTTCATTCCTTCCGTTTTTCTCTCTCTCTCTTTCTTCTTTTATTCCCTCATTCCTCTCCCATCATCATCATTTCCTGGCCATTCATTCGCCTTCACTTGCTTCCAAGACTATATCTATCACGCCGCATTTCCAGGATCACCAAGCGGCGCCTCTCCACTCCAAGTTAATAATAATAAAAAAGGAATATTAAAAGGAACGCCGCCTTTTATAGTGGATATGCTGCCTCCCGCACTCCGCCGCCTCCGCTAACTTATCAGTATTTGCATATTTTCTTTTTGAAGTCAAACAGCACTACCATCAGAGAGAGAGAGAGAGAGAGAGAGAGAGAGAGAGAGAGAGATGGGTAAAGGAGGAGCAGGTCGATACATAGATACATAGTGAACAACACATATGGGAAGGTTGATGTGAAAGTAGAAGTGACATCAGGTATAGTGTCGGAGTCAAGAAAAGAAAACTAGCCATTAGGAGTGGAAGTAATCAAATTCAAGTGTATTTCAGTAACGGTTCATCATTTCATTAGGTAAAGGTTATTAAGCGGCCAGGCCCTAAAGGTACAGCTTCTGATAATGACGTTACTACTTGATTCTTCTTTACAATTACGTAGTCTACATATGAATCAGTTGAGTTTGTGGTGATGCCCTAATCTTGTGTGTGTGTTTAAAGTAATATCTCCATTTCTCACAATAATACAAACACAATTCCACTTTAGAATATCGTATTAACTTTAAACTTTTCTATTTTATGATAAGAAACTATTTATTTATCTAAAGTTCTCTTAATTTAACTTTCTCGCGATACGTCGCACTTTTCTTATTAAATAATAAAGGAAATTGATAGTGATAACCAAATTATACCTCTACTATAGGAACTTAATGAACTTTGCAACGGAGTCTATAAATTTTAGCTGTACTTTTAAGGAATGTCTTTCATATCATTATTTCTTATTGGTGAAGGAGAATCTATATGACAGTATAAGAATGATGATCTTTTAAGATCCCAGTGACTATTTTGGAACCAGTGTGATTTGGTTGAGACAAGATGCCAAAATGTTGAAGATACAGATACAGAGTGAGACTGTCTGGTGCTGGAGTCTTAATGCTTTCACTACTATGGTGGTCTTTTTCTTTTTTTCATTCAGATCGCTGTAATGAACTGTTGAAATAATATAGTGAGGTTAATTTTCCCTTTGTTAGATTACAGAAATATGATTTTAATAGACTCTAGTACAAGAATATCACCTTTGAAGTGAACGTTTTAACACTTGAGTTAACGAACACTGGCTAATTGATGGGGCGGCTCGTGTGTACCGGCACACCTCCGAAGTTTACAGAAGAGTTGAACTGGTGTTGACACGGCTCTATCACTCCCCATTACTATGACAGTGCACCAGTGAGTGTCCTTTGCAGCATCCCCAAGCATCCCCCGGGATTATTCGTACCCAAGTTTAGGAACACCTGCTGTCGAGAAGATTTCCTCTCGAAACAGAAATTATAAAGGATAGATAACGAACGTTCTTGTTATTTTATGAAGAATTGATACAGTATCTAATAAAAGTCTATGTATTTGAAAGACCATGAAATATTGGAACGAGCAAGCAAAATAAAGAGAAAAAAACAAATAGCTGAACTAAATAAGACCAGAAATACATACACTGACAGAGAAACAGAGAAGCAGACACACAAAATCATGGAGAGACACAATTTTATAAACAACCTCCAGCTAACATCAAGAGAGAGATTACATGAAACTGAAAACAAATATTGCTGAATGTTAACAAATAATATGCAAGTGAAGCTGGCGAATACAAAAAAAAAAAAAAAAAAAACTAAATGAAATGCTTCCAAGAGTAAGATTAGAGAAGATTTAAAATGATAAGCCTCACGAACTATAGTGTCCAACAATCAGAAAAAAAAAAGGAGAGAGAGAATAAAGTGGGTATTTGGGACATAAATGAAAGGGGACGAAGAATAAAAGAAAGAGGAGGAGGAGAGTGAAGGGTGCAGGAAGAGGAGGAGATTGCAGAGTGAGGGAGCAAGAGGATAGTATAAAGTGGAGGAATGAAAGAAGAGGAAGAGGAGGAAAAAAAAAACTAGGATGTCTGTCTTTTGGAAGCTAGATAGAAATAGGAGAGAGAGAGAGAGAGAGAGAGAGAGAGAGAGAGAGAGAGAGAGAGAGAGAGAGAGAGAGAGAGAGAGAGAGAGAGAAGGAATTCGGTATGAATGTTACAAGAATGTTTTGAGGCAATATTAGAAGGAGAGGGACCGAGGAGGGAGTCATACAGATAGGACAACAGTGTGTGTGTGTGTGTGTGTGTGTGTGTGTGTGTGTGTGTGTGTGTGTGTGTGTGTGTGTGTTTAATGATTTCGTTCGTTTTCTTCTGCTCGTTATCGTTTCTTCCTTTCCTTTCCTCGTCACTCCGACTTTTCTTTTTTTTTTTTCTTTTTTACGCAGTCGTTCAGTTCTTTACATCATTCATCACTTAAGTTAAGTCTTTTAGTTATCAAGGTTTCTTATTCTTGTCTGACGTTCCTCCGCATCTATATCCATATTTTTTGTGCCCTAATTTCAAAAGATGGCAATAGTTTAAAAAGAAGAGAAGAAGAAGAAGAAGAAAAAGAAGAAGGTAAGAAGAAGAAGAAGAAAGAAGAAGGAAGAGGAAAAAAGAGAAGAAAGAAAAAGGAAGAGGAAGAAGAAGGAAGAAAAATAGAGAAAGGAAAAAGAAGATGAAGAAGAAGGAGAAGAAGAAGAAGAAGAAGAAGAAGAAGAAGAAGAAGAAGAAAAAGAAGAAGAAGAAAATGAAGGAAGAAGGAAAAAGAAGAAGAAAGAAAGAAGGAAAAGAAGAAGAAGAAGAAAGAAGAAGGAAGAGGAAGAAGAAGAAAGAAGAATGATGAGGAAGGAAAAAAAAGATGAAGATGAAGATGAAGATGAAGAAAAGAAGAAGAAAAAGCTTAATCTCTCAAAGTAGAATCAGATCTTGCTCTTATTAGTCCGCTTGAACAATTTAAGAAGCTCTCTTGTATAGGTTCCATAACCAATTTATATCTACAACTGACCCACTCCCCTTCTCTCTCTCTCTCTCTCTCTCTCTCTCTCTCTCTCTCTCTCTCTCTCTCTCTCTCTCTCTCTCTCTCTCTCTCTCTCTCTCTCTCTCTCTCTCTCTCTCTCTCTCTCTCTCTCTCTCTCATTCATCTTTCTGTCTCCTCATTGCCACATCGTTTTTCTTCCTTTCTCTGAACCTTTCCTCTCTTTCCCCTTTCCTCTTCCCTTCACATCCCATCATTACTCCTCTTGAACGTAGAGGCAGCGCCGTGTGGTGTACGATGGAAGGAGGGACAGGTAAATAATTATAGGTATAATTAAGGTAGAGGGGATCACTTGGAGCACCTGAGTGGATAGAGGTCGGGGAGAGCATAAAGGTGAAGGGACTTTGAATGGTGAGGGCGAGGGGAAGGTAGAGCTCAGGTTGTAAGGATAGGTTGGTGTGGAGGGTTGAAGTTGAGAGCTCCGGATGTAGTAGTTAGTGACTTGGTAGTAATAGGTAAGGTTAGTGTGGGAAAATGGAGGGAAAAAGAGGAAATGAGAGAAATATGGAGGATTAGTATTTAGAGAGGGTATTTGGAGGGGTGAAAAAAGGACAGTAATTTTTTTTTTTTTTTTTATGGAAGAGGGAAATCCATGCAGTCAAGGGTAATAAAAACTGTGATTGACAAAAAAGGCCCATTTAGGTGTCAATCCCCAAAAAGGTTGAAAGAAATGTAGTGAGAAGGGATGGTGAATCTTAATGGAAGACTGGATAGAGTTAAATAGAAAGACAAAATTGGACATAATATTGATGGTTACAGATAGAAAAAAGAGCAAAAATGAGGAACTTGAGGAGAAATAGTGGTAAAAGAGAGTGTGTATGATTAGACAAAGGACAAAATAGATTGGATAGAGAAAAACAGAAAGGGAAGATTGGACATAATATTCATGGTTACAGATACAAAAAAAGAGCAAAAATGAGGAACTTGAGGAGAAATAATGTTTAGAGAGAGATTAGACAAAGGACAAAATAGGCTTGGTAGAGAGAGAAGATAAGACTTAAATATGAAAACTGAAGAGGAAATGGAAGATGAAGGGTTAATTCAAAGGAAAAATATGTAAAAATAGAATAAACAGAATAACATGATAGATACAGGGAAAACAGGGAGATAAGAAGACGTAAAATAGAAGATTGGACTAAAATTAGAATAAAGAATAGACAGAATAGGCATGGGGATAGACGGGTGATTATATGTAAAAATTAAAGGAATATTGAGATTAAAGAAGACAAGAAGAAGGTAAAGAGGACTAAAATGTAGAGAGGATTATGTAAAATTAGAAGAAACATAATAGCCACAGGAAGGAAGTAAGACAAGAAGAGAGGCAGGCAAGGAGGTAAAGAAGTAAAGAGAGGTAGAATTACTATAGCATAATAAGGTTACGATGAAAAAATTAGTTAAAAAAAGTAAAAGGAAGAAAAATATGAAAAAAATCAAGAATGCTTAAGTTTAAAATAGAATATCTATACAATAATAAAAAAAAAACGGAGAAGGGAAATAAAACAATGCATAGAAAACAAAAGAGAAGTTAGAAAGATTTATATGTATAGCAATTGGTTGAAGAATATATGAAAGGTTATATATTAGATCATTCACAGAGAGAGAGAGAGAGAGAGAGAGAGAGAGAGAGAGAGAGAGAGAGAGAGAGAGAGAGAGAGAGAGAGAGAGAGAGAGAGAGTCTTCCATAGCAGTGGCTGGAAGAAAAATATAGGGTGTATTAAGGATTGTTTTGTTTTGAAGTAAATAGAAAAGTAGATGTATTATTGACAAGGCAGTGTTTTGTATAACAGTAGACCAACACACAGTAGAGGGCCGAGGGGAATAGGTGGCGGAAGGGAGTAGGTTGGACTCTTGGGGGGGGGGTGAGGTGAAGGCCGTTCTCAAAGCTTCACTAGTAACGACTAAGCTTCTTATGTAACCGTGTGTGGGTCTTGTGCTGGAAGGAGGGTTTATGTGCACGGGCGTCCAACTTTTTAAACGTGGGCGGTTTTCTCTACACACACACACACACACACACACACACACACACACACACACACACACACACACACACACACACACACACACACACACACACACAAACACACACTCGTTAAATTTGTTGTGAAAAGCAAATTGGAAACGTTTTGTTATATATAGACAAATTAAAACAAACAAACAAATGCCAGTACATTAATGATAAAGGTAAATGTTTGCGATGATTCTCTCTCTCTCTCTCTCTCTCTCTCTCTCTCTCTCTCTCTCTCTCTCTCTCTCTCTCTCTCTCTCTCTCTCTCTCTCTCTCTCTCTCTCTCTCTCTCTCTCTCTCTCTCTCTCTCTCTCTCTCTCTCTCTCTCTCTCTGCCCACCAGGTACAAACACACCGCGCAACAGTATACAGGGTTTCCAATACTTTCCCTTTCTTGCGTTGCTCTCTTCGTGTAAAGTATTCCCCGCTAAAGCACTCGTTTCCTACTTCAAGATATACATTTCCTATTATTCTTTTCCCGGCCCATATTTTCTGACAACACTGCTTATTTTCTCCCAATATCTTCCGTTTTCTATCGCTGCAAGAGAGGGCTCGGGTATTGGGAAGCCAAGGTGAGAGAAGGGGAAAGTTGCAAGGCTTTAGGTGTTGGCAGGAATCGAAGACAAGCAAAAAGTCTATTTGGTGAGGAATCCAAGAGTCTCCACAGCTGGCGCGGAGGCTAATGTCCGGAAAAAAAAAAAAAAAAGATCTCGGTGGTTTGTTTTCTCCCGGCTCTGTCAGTCATTCTGTATACGAGTTGTTTTGATGTTTTGATGTTTTTGTTTTGCTTTTTTCCTGTGTGCGTTTTTGGAGTTTAGTGTCACGTGTGTGTGTGTGTGTGTGTGTGTGTGTGTGTGTGTGTGTGTGTGTGTGTGTGTGTGTGTGTGTGTGTGTGTGTGTGTGTGTGTGTGTGTTGATATTAATCCCTTTCCTGTTTTCTTTCTTCAAGATTAATGGAAGACGAAAAAACGTTTCTAGTAGGAGTAAGAGAATGAGGAGAAGGAAGAAGAAAAGAAAAAAGCATCACATTCCCATCTCTTTCCTGTGTCGGCTAAAAGTAAAGTAAGTAAAAGTGAGAATCATTATGTTACCTCTGTCTTTTCTGGGCCAGTGCGCGATCTTCAGCAACGGACGCAAGACTCGACCTCGTTCATGCCTTCTTCCTAGCTTTCTCCCACACTCCCGCCCTCATCGTCCCCTCCGTACGTTAGCAAACCGGGGCAACGCAGCGGGTCACGGAATTGCGGTGGCGTGGTTCTTGGCATGGTAGTCGTAGTCGTACCTGAGTTGTGATGTGTGAAACTCTTGCTACCGTTAATCCTTCGTGGTGTGTTGAATTTAGCGTGTTTTTGTATCTGGTCTTTTGTACTTCTAAACGTGTCTTTGTACTTTGAGAGATTTATAGTTTACGTGTTGCAACCTTGTGTTCTGTAAATTTTTTTTGTTTTTTAGTGGGTGTGTTTGCAGTGCGTGTTGGTTACGTGTTATTTTTTTTTCTTATCATTGCTATTAGTAATACTGTCACCATCACTATTACTATGTCCACCTTTTCCTTGTCTAAATGTCACCAAACAGATGCTTCACTTACCATTTGTTCCCT
>NC_059300.1:27977734-28002734 GCF_017591435.1 Portunus trituberculatus
AATAGAAATGTTACTAATGGCGCCATTGTTGTAATAGTAGTAGTAGTAGTAGTAGTAGTAGTAGTAGTAGTAGTAGTAGTAGTAGCAGTAGTAGTAGTAGTAGTAGCAGTAATAGTAGCACTAGTAGTAGTAGTAGTAGTAGTAGCAATAGAAATGCTACCAGTGGCGCCATTGTTATCATCGTGATCCATTAACTATTGGAGGGTCTGGAGTTTGAATGGAGCTTCCTTGATACCGGCGCTGTGTTTACCTGGTCCATTACTGTGCCGGGTCCCTTGATCGATAGGTGTGTTCGGAGGGATGGAAATGACTCCCTTTCTTCCCGCGCACCGTGGCATGCTGAGCCCCATCGACCACTGGAGAGATGATGACAGCTTCCATAGAGTCAATGTGAGATTTGTATCCCTGTATTACTACTACTGTTTCTGTTGCTATTACAACAACAACAACAACAACAACAACATCAACAACAACAACAAAACCACCACCACCACCACCAACAACAACAACAACAACAACAACATCGCCTACACCACTACCAACAACAACACCAACATCAATAGCAACAACAAAACCAACTGCTAAAACTACTGTTGCTACTCCTACTTCTACTGCTACAACTCTTTCTATTAGTATCATCACCACTACTACAACGTACTACTACTACTACTACTACTACTACTACTACTACTACTACTACTACTACCACGGCAGTAAGAAGAACGAAAACAACAATAATAACACCAACAACGGGATCTCTCTCTCTCTCTCTCTCTCTCTCTCTCTCTCTCTCTCTCTCTCTCTCTCTCTCTCTCTCTCTCTCTCTCTCTCTCTCTCTCTCTCTCTCTCTCTCTCTCTCTCTCTCTCTCTCTCTCTCTCTCTCTCTCTCTCTCTCTCTCTCAAAACCTACCAATTAAGGACCTTTTCTCTTTCGCTCCCCTTCCTCTCAGCTTCTCCCTAACAAACACTTCCTCTCCTCCCCATCCCTCTTCCTTACCCCCCTCCCGTCTTTCCCCTTCCGTTCCCTTCACTCTTCCCTGCATCCTGCGTCACCCTTACCCCGCCATGTCTTCCCTTTATGCACTTAGGACAACAGCCACCAAAATTCTGTTATGTATTCAATGATACTGTTAGTGCCTTGTAATGATGGGAATTATGTGATGGTGGTGCTGAGAATTGTAGTGGTAATGGTGGAGATGTTAGATATAGTATTGGTCGTGTTATTGTTGTTGTTTTTATTGGTCGTGTTGTTGTTGTTGTTGGTGGTGGTAATAGTAGTAGTGGTAGTTAGTTAATTTTGACCTATGTTCGTCCTTCTCGTAAAAGATAGTCATTTTTTTTTTCCTTTGAGCTCAACTATTTAATCTACAATTCATAAAGGTACTTAGGTAAATTATTTAAACATATTCATTTCCTGTCACTTGTGTAGCATCTTGACTGTCTTCAAAGCAGTTTTATTTATAGCAATGTAACTCTCTCTCTCTCTCTCTCTCTCTCTCTCTCTCTCTCTCTCTCTCTCTCTCTCTCTCTCTCTCTCTCTCTCTCTCTCTCTCTCTCTCTCTCTCTCTCTCTCTCTCTCTCTCAAACCCACTCCACGTGCCTTCCTTCGTGTCCTCTCTGCTCTTCTTACCCCATAACACTATGACCTCTGAAAATCCGCCTTACCTCCTTCCCTTCCCTCTCCTTTCCCTGCCTTACACCCCTCGGCTTGCCTTCCCCTTATCCGCCCTCAGCCCGCGTTCCTTGCTGCCCCACACCCCCTTCATCGGGCCGGGCACTCCACTGCTGTTGGGTGAGTAAACAGGTGCCTTCAAAGGACTTAATCAACACCACCCTCCCCTCCTGTCCCTCCTACTGGTATCAAATCTACCTCCTCCATCCCCTTCCCTCTCTCTCTCTCTCTCTCTCTCTCTCTCTCTCTCTCTCTCTCTCTCTCTCTCTCTCTCTCTCTCTCTCTCTTCTCTCTTCTCTCTTTCCGTGCCCCTCGTCTGCTTCTCTCTGCCTCACTTTCCCTCCAGAGCCACTATTCACCACAACAACTCGTGTATTGTGTTAAGACGGCGCTGCTGGAGAGGCGGCCCGAGGAGTGTTTGAAGAGGAGGGAGCCAAGCCAGGGTAGCTGTCGACTTTTTGGTGTGTGTGTGTGTGTGTGTGTGTGTGTGTGTGTGTGTGTGTGTGTGTGTGTGTGTGTGTGTGTGTGTGTGTGTGGTGTGCTGTATGGAGGCGTGGGGGTGTGTGTGTGTGTGTGTGTGTGTGTGTGTGTGTGTGTGTGTGTGTGTGTGTGTCTGTTGTGAGATTATTGAGCGTTTGGTTCGGTTTGTTTTCTGCTTTTTTCATTTTATTTTTTCGTTTCCGTTTCCTTCAGCATTTTTTTAAAGTAACTGAACAAAGTTATTTGTTTTAACATGAGTGTGTGTGTGTGTGTGTGTGTGTGTGTGTGTGTGTGTGTGTGTGTGTGTGTGTGTGTGTGTGTGTGTGTGTGTGTGTGTGTGTGTGTGTGTGTGTGTGTGTGTGTGTGTCTGTCCAGCATACCTGATTTGCAGACATAATTTACTGCCATGCAACGCGCACACACACACACACACACACACACACACACACACACACACACACACACACACACACACACACACACACACACACACACACACACACACACACACACACACACACACACACACACACACACACACACACACACACACACACACACACACACACACACACACACACACACATACCAAACCCCACCTACCCACTCACCCACACACACACACACACACACACACACACACACACACACACACACACACACACACACACACACACACACACACACACACACACACACACACACGCACAGGTATTCATGGTAACTGGTCTCCAAGCTGTAATTTCACACTCAGTAATTACAGGTCACTGAAACGCGCCAAATCTCAGCTGTCGTCCTGTTTGTCACGTGACCGTGTGGCCGTGCGGGGTGGCTATTGGTGGGGCGGGGCTCTTTCCTGTCATGAATGTAATTACTGCTGTTTGAACCTTTTAATGCTCTCCCTTCATATCTATTTGTCGCTGACTTAATCAAAAATTTCTTTGTGATTTTATTTATTTTTATTTTTTATTTACCATTTATATGATTTTCTGTCTGTTTATTTATGTTTTGTGCGTGTTCTTTTTTTGTGTGTGTGCTTTTCCATTTTTTTTTGTGTGTGTAGATATGAACGCACATTTGGGCTTCAAAACACTCATACACACATTCTCTCTCTCTCTCTCTCTCTCTCTCTCTCTCTCTCTCTCTCTCTCTCTCTCTCTCTCTCTCTCTCTCTCTCTCTCTCTCTCTCTCTCTCTCTCTCTCTCTCTCTCTCTCTCTCTCTCTCTCTCTCTCTCTCTCTCTCTCTCTCTCTCTCTCTCTCTCTCTCTGTTTATCCTTCCGCTTCTCTGCGCCGAGGCGGTTGAAAAGGCGTTTGTTTGTCGGGGAAGAATTTTTAATTGGAAAAGTCTTATGAAGGCGTTAATCCCTGGGAAAATAAAGGAAGACATTCAAACATCTACCATGGAGAGTGTGAGGAGTGAGACTACTGTGTCGATATCAAGGAAGATGAGCGTAGACAAGTTGGTGGTGGTATGTCTGATGAAGTGGAGAGAAAAGTGTATTAAATCTGGAACATTGCAACCTCAACCCTCACCAAAAAGAAAAAAATAATCTATTTCTTAACGAGGCTAACATTTGAGCATGCTTTCAATGAGTCTCTAATGTTTTGGATTATCTCTGCTACTGGATGATTCCTTAGAAATTGACGTAAATGAATGAAATACAAATATAGAGTATACAAATATTAAAATAAAGGAAAAATTGTGTTATTTATTTTTATGTGAGTATACACCTATAGTCTTTTCTGATAATATAATGTAACGAAGGCAGCAGTTGAGTTTTGATATTAAGTGTTTAGGGTTGCGGGTTGGGATGACTTAGTAACAAGACGTGTTATATATAGTATTTATACGTGTTGCAGCCATTCTGTTTCTTGACATGTCAGACACAGGCAAACATGATGCAGGAAACTTTTTTTCTTAAACGTTTCAGACAACGTGGTAGCATTTTCCATACAAACTTCTTTCCCAGGATGTCATGTTGCTATCACTTGTTCATGAACTTCTGCGGGTCTCACACACAGATATAAAGGTCATTACAACGCGAGGTTTTGCAGCACAACCTCCTCTACTCCCGCTTTCAGAACCAGTTGTCTGAAGGATGTCACGGAGGAAAGGCAACAAAATAGGACATATCTTCAGGACACCTTTCTAGACATGCAAACGAAAGACAATCTCGTCCATGAAACATACAGGATGAAGCACATCAGGACATGCACCACTTCACTCCCCTGCCTCACCTTCCTCCCGGCGGCCAAGCTTTTCCTATTACCACCACAACTGCTATTACTTTCTGATCAAACCTCGAATCTTAATCAATCATAGGGTGACATCATGGCCTATCTGGGGAGCGTTCCTTTGTGTCAGTGGCGGTCTTTTTGCTTTTCTTTACCATTTTCTTTTACTGATAATTACTCCTCTCCAGTAACGTCAAGGATATTTTATAGGAGGAAATGGTGGTTCATTATACACATCAAGGAAGGTGAGGCAGGTGAGGAAGGGTGTGGTGAAAGTAGTAATGGTTGATGGCGGAGGGATTACGGTGGAGAATGGTGAAGAATAGTGGAGGGAGCAGGTTTAATGAATGCTAAGGTATAATGAGTGTGGAAAAGCTAGGATGTGATTGGTAATGGGTTTTCTTATTGTGGAGTAAGGTGTGGAGGTGAAGCGTTATACTGAACATGTAGGGAGCAGTGTCTTGTGGATGGATGGGTGCAGTGATGGTGGAGAGAATTGACAACAGTGAGTAGGAGAGGCTGAGAAAGTGAAGCTCATCAGAATGGAGACGAGATTTTTTGTGGAAACCTTGTGAGAGATCCGTTAATGGTCGTGTGTGTGTGTGTGTGTGTGTGTGTGTGTGTGTGTGTGTGTGTGTGTGTGTGTGTGTGTGTGTGTGTGTGTGTGTGTGTGTGTGTGTGTGTGTGTGTGTGTGTGTGTGTGTTTATGGAATAGAGGAAGATGGCCAAGGGCAACAAAAATGAAAAAAAAAAGATCCACTTGTTTGCCAGTTCTCTAAATGATTAAGAGAGTTAGCCAAATATTTTGAAACCTTCCTCTTAAAAGAAGTCAAATCGTAGGAAGATGGAAATACAGAAGCAGGCAAGGACTTCCAGAGTTGTGTGGCAGGCAGGGAGTTCCAGAGTTCCAGTGTGTGTGTGTGTGTGTGTGTGTGTGTGTGTGTGTGTGTGTGTGTGTGTGTGTGTGTGTGTGTGTGTGTGTGTGTGTCTGTGTGTCGGATAGAGTAAGATTCAACGCCACATATTGAGCGCCACCCGTTTTTTTGTTGTTATATTGAGTGTTAAGACCTTCCAGCACCCAAGACCTTCCAACACACATGATCTTCCATTGCCGATATTTTGATAAACTTGAGGGTGGGAGTGAACTTCTCTCAAAGCTATTCAAGTACCGAGGAAATGCTGTGAATACAACAATATGGGGAAGGCCGAGTCCCTGTGTGCGTTGGTTGTCAAGTGAAAAATATCTATGGATTTGTTTTATACATGGCTCCTAATTAAATCTGTATATTGCATATGTATGATTCATTGAATATATTTGTACTATTCAATCAATCATTTACAGGAGCAAATAGAACAAAAATATTTTTCCAGCTTGATATATTATTAAGTAAACCAATCCTTACGTGGCATGGTGTATTGTTTTGAATCCTGAAACTACGGTGACACTGGGACGGCAGTGTGAGTAGCATTCTAAACCGTTTAGTGCTGAATTGACTGATGTTGGGTGCTGAGATGGCTTGGCGATATACTAGGCCTCTTGAAAGGCGTTGTGGTAGTGGTAGTGGTAGTGATGTTGGAGGCAATTAGTACGATACAGATAGTGATTGTAGTGGTGATCACAGATACTGAATATGATGCTTATGATTATATAATGATAAAGAGTGGTAAAATTAATGAGAATATTTGTAATGATGATGATGATATCAATAGTAACAGTAATAATAATGATATCAATAATAATAATAATAATAATAATAATAATAATAATAATAATTATTATTATTATTATTATTATTATTATTATTATTATTATTATTATTATTAATTATTATTATTATTATTATTAATATTATTATTAATATTATTATAATTATCATTATTTTTATTATTGTTATTATTTTTATTTTTACTATTATTATTATTATTATTATTATTATTATTATTATTATTATTATTATTAATATTATTATTAGTTATGTTATTAATTAATTATTAACATCATTATTATTATTGTTATTATTATTATTATTATTATTATTATTATTATTATTATTATTATTATTATTATTATTATTATTAGTTATATTATTAATTCATTATTAATATTATTATTAATATTATTATAATTATCATTATTTTTATTATTATTTTTTTTTTTATTATTATTATTATTATTATTATTATTATTATTATTATTATTATTATTATTATTATTAATATTATTATTAGTTATGTTATTAATTAATTATTAACATCATTATTATTATTGTTATTATTATTATTATTATTATTATTATTATTATTATTATTATTATTGATATTGTTAAATATCAGTTAAGATAGTCATAGTAACAATAATCAGACAGAAGTAAAAGTGAAACAATTTAAATCACTAGAGTGTGTGTGTGTGTGTGTGTGTAATTGTGTTAATTCACTGTTTGATCTGCTGCAGTCTCTGACGAGACAGCCAGACGTTACCCTACGGAACGAGCTTAGAGCTCATTATTTCTGATCTTGGGATAGGCCTGAGACCAGGCACACACCACACACCGGGACAACAAGGTCACAACTCCTCGATTTACATCCCGTACCTACTCACTGCTAGGTGAACAGCACCTACACGTGAAAGGAGACACACCCAAATATCTCCACCCGGCCGGGGAATCGAACCCCGGTCATCTGGCTTGTGAAGCCAGCGCTCTAACCACTGAGCTACCGGGCCGTGTGTGTGTGTGTGTGTGTGTGTGTGTGTGTGTGTGTGTGGTAAAGAACAAGTTCAAGGACAGGGATTCAGGGAAAGTGGGCTGAATGGACGATAGTTTTATATTTTTACACGTAAGAAAATAATATGAAAAAAAAATTCCTGTCTGGAAATGACAGGTCTAAATGCCCTTCTAATGAGACGAGACCACGGGGAGGGGGAGAAGGGTGAGGGAGTCTGGCGGTCTGGAGGTGGGTGAGAAGTGAGAGGTGGGAATGTCCTTCTTACCTATAAAGCCCTTACCTTTATAATTTGTTCCTCCATTCCTTTTAGATTGATATCAGTCTTTTATAAAGATATATATTCATTATCATCATCACTATCATTGTTACGGGACAAACTTATGGCCTTCACTAACAATATGATTTATTTAGATATTGGCTTCTGTCAATGTTTGGCCTCCTATTCCTATATGTTGCCTTTCATGAAGTAATGACAAATTTTGATCCTGAAAATATAGAAGCACATCAAAATAGAGGGTGGAAGAAACCTTGGGCATGCATGTGGTAGTCCTTGAGGAAACACGTTTATATTATCTGGTGATTACGTCGGTAGCAGAAGTGGCACTGCAGAGTAGTGTTGCTTTGCCAGGATGGACGGACGGATGAATGGGTGAGCTTATGCAAATACATTCAACGTCGACTCTAAAATTTTTAATCACCAATTTGTGCAGCGAAACTTACGTCATCCGCTTTTTCATTCCTCCATTTGGATCCAGTCATTTTATCGTTGATTTTATTCGGTCCAAGCAGTTTTTCTATTTATTCATTAAAAAATCACACTTTTTCGATTTCACCAATGTCATTAAGGAGAATATATTTTCATCATTACTCGTCTTGTCAGCATCCCACTCAGGAAGCTCACATGAGGATGGCGTGGGTGTGCTTTGAGTTTTTGAGGTGTGTTCCATGACGGTGTGGTAAAAAAGAGAGTGAAACGTTTGCAGGCCAGAGGAGCCATTAGGAAAATCAAAAAAGTATTGGTAAATAAGGAATGATGTATTGAATGGTAGGGTAGAAATTTGCTCGTTGTAAATTTAAATTGATTTGATGTTGCAAGGTCAACCCAGATCCTTTAGAACACGTAGATGAAGCTGATAGTAACTGTGGATACAACGGAAATATTTTTACAGTAATTCTATCCATATCCATATAGATTTAGCTTCAACAAAGAGAGGAATAACGAGAATGTTTCATGGATCATCTTCTTAGATCTTAAGGAAAGAGAAACAACAAATATAGTTTTTATAGACAAAGGTGCTTTATTTCAAGGGATGGGGCAAAGGATAGAAAATCTTGCTTGCAGATTGTGATAGAAAAATAAGTTTCACTGGCAACCTTACGATATATTATTTTATATTTATTTCTGCTACAACTAGTTTGAGGTATTTCCATAACAGTTTTTTTAGGTTGAAAGGACCTATTGCTGATTGGTTTTCCTTATCATCGTTTGGCTTTCATTTTTTTTTTCGCGTATTTAAATGCAGTTCTGAAAGTAACCAATAATAACAGAGGTCAGTGGGTTCCTTTATGGTAATGGCGATGAGTGACGCAATATGAACATGCCTCGTTGATTAATACAGAGTGTGCACTTCTATTTCCATTTCATATTCGTTAAACATACTCATTTTTGCCTTGAGGTTTTATTAACAGTTAACATCACACTGATTATTAAATAGCACACACACACACACACACACACACACACACACACACACACACACACACACACACACACACACACACACACACACACACACACACACACACACACACACACACGGAGGATGCACTGACGTGGGTACGATTACACATAGAGTGGTGGAGTGTCAACTTCAATCGTGTCCAGTCACTCATCCGTGTGTCGGTAATGTGTGTGTGTGTGTGTGTGTGTGTGTGTGTGTGTGTGTGTGTGTGTGTGGGTTGATGTCGGTAGGAGTAAGTGTAGGCGTATTAGAGAGAGAGAGAGAGAGAGAGAGAGAGAGAGAGAGAGAGAGAGAGAGAGAGAGATCAAATTCAGTTAACTTATTTAGCTGAACAATAGTTATCTATATGTAATACAGAAAGGGACATTGCAATAACATTATCACTGAAATCACAAATACATTGTTTGCAATTAATATGAAACTGAACATGTAAAGTGAATTGCTGAATTTATAATACTCAGGAACAAAATAATGAAACCAGATTGCGCTAATACAATTGTTCACGAGGGAGTGGCGATGAAACTTACACATTGACTTAATAACTAAACACGCCTTAGGAGACATGCCTTTTATTTTTGCATTTTTACTACCCAAGTCATGAATTGAAATATATATCACAGCGACAGGAAAAGCAAGACTGAATAATAAAATGAAAATGATGCAGAGATTAAAATGTAAGATAAACATTACATGACACTATAATGCCAATAAAAGGTGGAGCCAAAGTATGACCGCTCTGTTACACACATGAGGCGGTGAGAGTGTGGACATCGCCGCCTGAAGAGTGACAAGAGAGAGGGAATGATCAGTGCACTAATCAGTATTCAGGTGTGCAGATTGGCCATAGATGAAAGTGTGGCTTAAATGAACGTGGAAAGAAAGTAAAAAGGAACATTATACAAATAAGTACGTTGCTCAATAGTTAATGTTTTAAACCATTAACTTTGCAGACTTTTAGCAAGGAGATATGACGTGTGTAGCAGGAAAAGAAAGGCAAATGAAGTGTTTTCGTATATATTTCAAGTGTGTGTTGATCAATTAGGCGCTGGGTCTGTTGATTACATGAATAAATTACTAAACTTAATATATCTAGCTTAGCAGGTAAAGATAGGAGGTAAAGAGAGAGAGAGAGAGAGAGAGAGAGAGAGAGAGAGAGAGAGAGAGAGAGAGATAGTGTTATTGTTGCTATTTTACTGTTATTACTGTCAATACCATTACTATCCATACTGTCATTACAATCATCATCACCACTATTTACTCAATAATTTTACTTCTCAACCTTTAAGATCGTTCCTGGCGACTACAGTAACTTTAGCTTAATCAACGCAACTGCCCCTTATCTGTCAACATGCAGAGAGAGAGAGAAAGATAAAAGAGAGCGAGCGTACACCTAACCCAGTCCTCTTACTTTCTGTACATATAACTGCCTCCCTATTCTTTCCTTCACTGTCACTTGCTGCTCCCTCCTCCTGCTCCCTCGTGACTCTTCCCTCCCTCCGCCAGTAACCCTCCACCTCAGGGAGCTTGCTTAGTTCCCAGTCCTCATTTAGAAAAGAGAAGTTCGTTGCTCCCTGTGGCGTAAGAAAAGAGGATGAAGAGGAGGAGGAGGAGGAGGAGGAGGACGAGGAGGAGGACGAGGAGGAGGGAACTACAAAAGGAACGTGTACAGGGGAGAGAAAAATAAATAGTTGCCCATCTCTCTCTCTCTCTCTCTCTCTCTCTCTCTCTCTCTCTCTCTCTCTCTCTCTCTCTGTCTGTCGTTATTTTCTTATCTCTTCCTTTTTCGCTTTCTTTCCAACGTGCTTCCTTCTATTCTCGTCTCGCTTCCAAGTTTCTCCTCCTTCTCTTTCTCCTCCTCCTCCTCCTCCTCTTCCTCCTCCTCTTCTTCCTCCTTCACTGAAAATTACTTCATCTACTTTCGCGGCGCTTCCTTCCCCTGCATTCACTCCTCAGCTTCCTCTCCTCTTGCAAAATTCCTCTTTCAGCTTCTCTTTTTCATCATATTTCTTTTGTTCCCTGTTTGCATGCCGTCTCATTTTTCTTAGCTTCCTTGTCTTCATGGTCTCTCTCTCTCTCTCTCTCTCTCTCTCTCTCTCTCTCTCTCTCTCTCTCTCTCTCTCTCTCTCTCTCTCTCTCTCTCTCTCTCTCTCTCTCTCTCTCTCTCTCTCTCTCTCTCTGGATAATTTCTTGTTATTCGCTAGTGACATTCAACATCATTTCATTATTTTGCCTATTACCAGAGAAAAAAGAGAGAGAGAGAGAGAGAGAGAGAGAGAGAGAGAGAGAGAGAGAGAGAATGGCTGGATTAGCGATCAGCGCCCAGTAAAGATAATGAGAGATAACGCCGAAGACTGGCGTGAAAATGTGATAAGCTGAGAGTGAAGTTGCCTGAAAAGACTGAAGAATCTTGCTCTTAGGGGGAAATCTCGTCAGAACTTTGAAAGAAAAATGCTGCGGAGTGATAATGAACAATTCTTTGAATAGTGAGCAGGATGTGGGTGGCGGGAGGAGAGGAAATAAGGTAAGGTCTGCTTTGTAAAGTAACGTTGCAGCTTTAAGGCCTTCAGTACCATGACAGTTTTTCATGTATTTTTTACATATTTGGCGTTTTCATAAAGCTTCAGAAAATTGTGTGGGAATTGAAATAGTGAAGACTGTGGCCATTATTCTTCTGTTCTCCATAAAACCTCCCTAATGTCAATGACTTCATGTAATCATTCCTAAAATCCATGGCAAAAGTGCGTCCCGGAACTGAAGGGGTTAAACATTTACTGTAATACTGGATTGTGATTGTTAGTATGTAGATGACACAAGCCTGATGGAGTTAGATTTGAAAGGGTAATGGAAGAAAGTGAGTTATCCAAAAGAGTGGTAGGTTAATGGAATGGTCTCAGGAATCAGGGCGTTTGTGTCGAATCTTTAACACCTTTAGTTTTCATGTTCATTCTGGTTACTATTTGATGACTTTGTACAGCTTTAGAAACTTGTTTGGGGATTAGTGTAGTGATCATTCTGACCAATGATCTTCTGACCCCCTATGTTGATAAAATCGTCAAACCGTACACAAACTCATGATAAAAATGTGTCCCAGTAATGAAAGGGCTAATAGGAGAACAGACATTTTGACGGATTTATGGATGGATGTGGTATGTTGAAATAGGCAGGTGTTATTTATATATATATATATATATATATATATATATATATATATATATATATATATATATATATATATATATATATATATATATATATATATATATATATATATATATATATATATATATATATATATATATATATATATATATATATATATATATATATATATATATATATATATATATATATATATATATATATATATATATATATATATATATATATATATATATATATATATGCTTCTCTTTTGCGGCACGTCTCCTTAAATTTCTATCGCACTAGCTAATTATTTTTTCCTGAAGAGGAGATGCACAGTTACAGTTAGAAGTCGAGTAGCTTCTTACAATTTACTTCCACAATCTTGAGCGTATTCTCTCCAGTCATTCGATGTGCTAAGAGTTAGACACCTATCAGAGGACTCTCAACTGATCAGACAAGGTAAGACTGAGTGAAAACCCAAAGCATATTGGAAATTAATGGAATAAGAAATCTTTGATCATTGTATTCAATTACTTGTAAACTGTCTTTTTTTTTTTTTTGTTCATCTAATCCTCGGTAATATATAAATAGGGATAGCTTAATTTTTTTTTAATAAACACTGGTTAATGTTAATAGATCGGCCCCTTAAAGCTTAAACAAGACTTTGCACCATGCGTTACTTGAAAAATTCAGTAATTAAACAAGGCATTCACTACATGTTCTGGATACAGAATCCCTTAACCTAACATACAAAACATTGCACTCTGAAAATATCAGCATTTCTAGACACACATTGTTGTACCTCGGTGAATTCCCACGCGTACCCCACCGGAGTTGCCTCGCGTGCCCCAAGCGTTAGCAACTTGGCGTACCACAGTTTGAGGAGCAGCGACTCAATAATGGCAACACAACTAAGCCTTCTATATATATTCTCAGCTGTGGAGGAGATAGAGGGGTTCTTCTCACTGGGAGGAATGGTAGTTGGGTATAGCCATGTCCTATAGTGACAACCACGTTTAGGCCTACTTTCTCGTTACAGTTTTCCTGATGTTCTTATGTTTTCCTGTACTCTTCCATCACCAACGTGCAGGAAACAGGAGAGAAGGTGAAGAGTGTGATATTCTCCCGTCACTTGTATAGATAAGCTTCCTGGCGCCTAGTGTTTGCTCGCCACATAACCTCGTCAAGGATGAACGTGTCTGCCATACGCTCTCCACTTTTATGTTTATCACGCGTTATTCTTATCCTTTCTTGTTTTTCATCATTGCAACATACATATAAATCTACTACATTTACTATTACTACTACTACTACTACTACTACTACTACTACTACTACTACTACTACTACTACTACTACTACTACTACTACTACTACTACTACTACTACTACTACTACTACTACTACTACTTCTACTACTACTACTACTGCTACTGCTACTACTACTACTACTACTACTACTACTACTACTACTACTACTACTACTACTACTACTACTACCATCATTAATCGTTTTGTAGTCGTTTCTTCTGTCATTCTGTTCCTCTTTTATAACAGTACAACAAAATATTCCAACAATTTCCATACTTTTTTTAATCGAACCTTTGTGAAGAACTCTCTCTATATATTTTTTATTTCCCAGTATTGATTAAGGTGAAGTGAGAGAAAACATGGTGATATTAGCCTTCCTGTTTTATCCCCATTTTCTCTCACTCACTGTTAAGACTCAGATGATTAATTAAAGAAGTGCATTCGTAAGTAGGTAACCACATTTCAGGGTATTAAATGGCTTTGTTATCTATTATCTCCTCTTTTTGATTTCCTCCTCCTCCTCCTCCTCCTCTTTTTTTCAGCCGCTTTCCTCATTTTCCCCCGCTCTTTATCCCCTCATGATCGCCTCCATCCATCATCACCTCTTCTTCCTCTCCACCCTCATCTTTTGCTCCCTCCTCTTCATCTCCTCCCTCCTCCTCCTCTCCTCTCTCCTCTCTCTCTCTCTCTCTCATAACAGATTTCCTTCCTTTCCTCCCACTGGCAGCTCTCCTCCCTCTTCTCAAGCACCTCTCTCTCTCTCTCTCTCTCTCTCTCTCTCTCTCTCTCTCTCTCTCTCTCTCTCTCTCTCTCTCTCTCTCTCTCTTGCCTTCTTCGATGTCTCTTTTTTTCTCTTGTTTTCCTCTCACCCATCGATGTTGACGCCTCCTCCTCCTCCTCCTCCTCCTCCTCCTCCTCCTCCTCCTCCTCCTCCTCCTCCTTCTCCTCCTCCTCCTCCTCCTCCTCCTCCAGAAAGCGTGGATGCAGTGGTGCGTTTTAGGGAAGGGAACCACATGTTGACATAGCCAGCCTCTCCTGAGTCAATACCCGCCTGACCTGGGAGGAAGAGGAGGAGGAGGAGGAGGAGGAGGAGGAGGAGGAGGAGGAGAATATGGTGGAAGAGATGTGAAAGATCTAAAAGAAGGAAGTAGGGAAGGTTTATGTTAAAGAGAGAGAGAGAGAGAGAGAGAGAGAGAGAGAGAGAGAGAGAGAGAGAGAGAGAGAGAGAGAGAGAGAGTAAACATGAAGAAATTTAGCACAGTGGAGGAAAAAGGAATCTAGTACATAAAGAAAAAAAGTGGATGAAAGAGTGGTAAGTTGGAAAATTGCCTGTTACGTGCTGGAAATGGAGGAGGAGGAGGAGGAGGAGGAGGAGGAGGAAACAAAGGAGGAGGAGGAGGAGGAGGAAGAGGTGGAAGTAAGAGAAAAAGAAAGTTACAATCGTGAAAAGTAAAAAAAAATGCAATCCAAGAAAAAAAATAAACGTAACAAACTACGAACGAAAAAAAAAAAACACGTAACGA
The DNA here is from genome assembly GCF_017591435.1 of Portunus trituberculatus. Taxonomy (NCBI): domain Eukaryota; kingdom Metazoa; phylum Arthropoda; class Malacostraca; order Decapoda; family Portunidae; genus Portunus; species Portunus trituberculatus. Next base: position 27,992,567 of record NC_059300.1, read on the forward strand.
AAATAAACTAAAATCAGACGAACAAGAGAGACAAAAAAGGAAAAAGAAACACTCCACATATCCACCACATTCGCAGCAACTGAACGATAAACAGATGAATGAAAAAAAAAAAAAACTAAACAGGGGGAAAAAAATCGCCTTAAGGGACCCCGCAGCTCTGTACCGGCCTGATGGAAAAGTGTGGCATCGGGAACTTATAAATCACTCACTCTTTTCGTTCACATTTTCCTGGAAGTTCACTTTTATATTTCCTCTCGGTGTCAGTCTTGGCCGGCAGGTGGAGGCGACGGGGCGTGGGAGGGAAGGAAGAAGGAGGTCGAGGCGTAGAGCCAATGATTGAAGTAAAGCAGCTGCAGATGATTGGCAGGAATGGAAAAGCAAATTATTCCTTGTGCGATAAAGATTTCATGATGGTGCGTTGGTTGTAGTGGAGTTGTGTCAGTGTGGGATGTGCTGAACGTCTTGTACACTCCTGTTTACTTCCCTAGTTTAGTTGTCCAGCAATTTGTAGGGCCAAACTCGCCAAAACTACCAAAACACACACGTTAGAATTCGATAGGTTATTTTGAGGTACACACACACACACACACACACACACACACACACACACACACACACACACACACACACACACACACACACACACACACACACACACACACACACACACACACACTCTTTCTTCTTGTGTTTAGTACATTTTTTCAATCTTTGGTAAACAAGTAGTCTTCTCATGATCCTTAGTAATTGAAAGCTTCTCAGGAGATGAGGTGATGGAGTGATATGAAGCTTAAGACACAGCGCGTAGTGCATTGCCTTTGTCTTGTGTACTCTGTTGTTAGGTAATCTTTTAAACTTTGTAATTATAGGATTATAAGAGATGAGAGGCATTACTTAAACCTTTCCATTGTGGTACGAAATAATTATAGCAACACTAAAGGTTATCCATGAAATCTTTGTCCTCATTTATAAAGAGGAGGTTTCATTTACAAAGATTATATTTTTTCATTTTCTACCAAGTTTGATTAATGAGGTGTCTGTCGAACAAATAAGGATGTAGGAAGGTTTACTAAATAGCAGAGAATGGATTATAATTGATTAGCAGATGTCAGAGTTGCAGGTTATTCAACTTGTAGCGTTTACTAAATCATATACATTTATCATTTTACATGTATCCGGTGCTCTGACAAATGTCTAAAAAGAAATGCAGAAATAAAATCCCAGAGTAAAAAGATATTATCTGAAATGAGGGAAGTGTTATTATTCAAGTCGAGATTTGACTGGAAACTAGAATATGCAGCATTATTCTGAAAGAAATTTTTACACTATTAAATCAAACACTATCTAAATTAATATTACTACACTGACATTAACTCTTCAAACTGCTGTACATTTTTTCTTGCTAATTTCACTATTTTAATATGTGTTGCTGCTTATCTCGATCTTCTGCTCCGTGCTCAGTCAATCAGAAAGACTGCCAGATCTATCAATGGAGGCTTCCCCTTTACTACGGAAACTACTACACCCAAGACGCAGCTTTAGTTCTGACCGTCGCTACTGTCATTATATCCCCCAGCGAGCTAACCACCTAACAACCAGTCATCACTGTTACGGTGCAGCTGCTACCAAAACACGCACGTTAGAATTTGATAGGTTATTGTGAGGTACTCGTACACACACACACACACACACACACACACACACACACACACACACACACACACACACACACACACACACACACACACACACACACACGAGGAGACTCACTAATGTTTCGTCACACCTGCACGAACTAGACAGAAGACTTTTTTTTTTTTCCTTATTTATATATCAGGCGTTTGTCAATACTTGGTAGATTTCGCCATTTTCTCTCTCTCTCTCTCTCTCTCTCTCTCTCTCTCTCTCTCTCTCTCTCTCTCTCTCTCTCTCTCTCTCTCTCTCTCTCTCTCTCTCTCTCTCTCTCTCTCTCTCTCTCTCTCTAAAATTGTGTAATATTGTAGAAATAAAACCGAACACCGCATTAGTCAGCGTGTAGTAAGTAGTATTGGCAAGAACGCGCAAGTGAATCCTTAATATGAATCCATACCGCTGATGTGAATGCAGTGTTTGTCAGCGTCAAGGTTCTATTGTTACAGGGGCAATTTGTTGTCTTGCGTTGCAGCGTCTCAAGGGCGTCTGCCTTCCTGAAAGACAAGTGGCATTGACTCATCATTCCTACCACTTCCCTGAACCGCCCTGAACCGCTACTACATTGCTTCAGTAGGCGCCACTCCAGCTATAAATCAATGTTGTTGATAACCATTTCTAAGTTCCAGTACATTCAGTAACCATTCTCGTGTGTACTGACATGACAAACTTGAGAGTACGACCCACAGGAACATAGATTTTCTTCACCTCAATAGTCGCCACTTTAGGTATAAAGCAACGTGAATTACAAAGTTTTCCGAGTTCCAGTACATTCAGTAACCATTTCCATGTGTACAGACATAGTAAGCTTCATACTAAAAATCACGGAACATAGCCTTTCCTATCTCCGTGTGCAATGTTAGCCGTCCTCCCAGCACTGCTGCTTCAAACTCTACATACCATTAGCGAGGGAAAATCGATGCAAGGAGTCCATCACTGGAAGAAAAATTGCGACAGCGAGACGTTTTGCAGAAAGGGGGAGGCTCACAGAATCAGGTCGCGCAGGCAGTCAGTCAGTAAATATGAACGGACCGGATGAGTAATGAGTCAGCGATGGACAACAGCTGCTGGGCGAGGCTTCTTGTAGGCAGAGTAAGGACCTTGAAAGGAAGAGGATGTTAAAAGTTGAAGAGAAAAAGAGTATGTAACATTAGTAGGCTGCTTCTAACTTAGTTTTGCTGTTAAGAGGAGATATTTGGTTCTATATTGGCTTTCTCCATTCAATAACACCCCCTCCTTTCCCCCTAGGAGCTGCATGGTGTAGGAGCAGAAAAATACGATATGAATCAGCGCGACTCTTTTTGATATTCACCAGATATTGTTACATGTGTATTACATTTTTCGTGGGAATTCATTTGTGTTTGCCTTACGCCATGTTGTGTGGTTTGGTAACCATAAGACAACTCGACTATGACAACAGCATGTACTTATCTAGAAATGTTTGTGTAAAGCTGCGTGAGTGTGAATGCCATGGTGTGTTTGCTATATAACATTAACTCCTTCAGTACCAGGACGTGTGTTCATATTTATTCTGCTTACTATTTAGTGGTTTCATACAGCTTCAGAGATTTATGTGGGGAATGAAATAGTGAAGACTCTGGTCATTAATCTTCTGACCTCCATAAAAGCTTCCTAATGTAAATAAAATCATCTGATTATATCCAAAACTAATAGTAAAAATGCGTCCCAGTATTGAAAGGCTTAACCTTTCAATATTAGAACACATTTTTACCTTGAGTTTAGTTTACAATTAGACCATTTTATTGACATTAGGTCAGAAGATTAATGGCCACAGTTTTCACTATGTCAATCCTCACATAAATTTCTTAAGCTGTGTAAAATCACCAAATAGTAACCAAAAAGAATATGAAAATACATCATGGTACTGAAGGGGTTAAGCTTCTGTCAACATTTCTGCGCAACCTACATCTGGAAACAAATACATGCACACACACAAAAAAAGAAAACCTTGTAGCACATTAATCCCAAGACTTATCAATTTAAGACTAGCAGGAACATTATAGTCTCCCTTGGTCTCATTTACATATAGGCACCTAATAATAGTGAGTCTTCCCTCCCACACCCTTTTACCGGAGCCTCTCAAAAGAATGCAAAGTGTGGAGGTGAATCTAGAGCGCCTCCTCCTTCGCCCTTCTCTCTCCTGCTGGAAAAAGGAAGGGCGGCGCGGCGAGGGTTGTAAGGCAATAAGATTAATAATATCGTTTCATAATATCAAGTGGGGTCGGAAAAGCTTTGATGTGGGGCCTACATGTTATATTGCCTTCCCCTTCCTTCCTCATCTTTTTTTATTATAATTTTGTTTCCCTTCCCCACAAAAGGAAGGGAAAGTGGATTGTGGTGGCGCTTTGTTTTATCTGTTTTTTTTTTTTTTGTCTATTTGTTATGTAATGCTTCCTTTTTTTCTATATTTGATTTTGGTATGTATTTTTTTATTTTGTTTTTACTCTCATTTAACACACACACACACACACACACACACACACACACACACACACACACACACACACACGAGGGGTCTAAAACACAGACAAACACTCATGGACAAAACTCTCCCGTTACCCACAATACTCCCCATTACCACTCCCCTCCCCTCCAACTCACCGTCAGTAAACACACACACACACACACACACACACACACACACACACACACACACACACACACACACACACACACACACACACACACACACACAAAAAAAGTGAACCAACAACACGGCTTCAATAGATCCTTGGAAGCCTTTTGGAGTATTGTAGAGGCCAAAGGTTATTACACACACACACACACACACACACACACACACACACACACACACACACACACACACGTGGAGGGGAGGTCTAATGAAACACCGTCAGTCAGGTAAAGGGACAGACAGGTAGATAGATAGACAGACAGACGGATGGACAGGCAGGCAGGCAGAGGCACGCATATTCAACAAAGAATCACCACGTATGAATGAAAAGAGTGAAAAAAAGGGAGCTTAAAAACTGGAGCATAAAAGACAGACAGATTTAAGAGATTCTCAGTCGCTCCTCGCCACTCAAATCCTCTTCTCTTCTCTCTCTCTCTCTCTCTCTCTCTCTCTCTCTCTCTCTCTCTCTCTCTCTCTCTCTCTCTCTCTCTCTTGGGAAAGGTGTGCATGGCGCGGTGTAAAGCGAAACAAAAGTGAGAAAAAAAAAATGTACTAGATGAGTGAGGAATGAAAAGCTCACCATTTTTTTGGAGTTAGTAGAAGAGAGAGAGAGAGAGAGAGAGAGAGAGAGAGAGAGAGAGAGAGAGAGAGAGAGAGAGAGAGAGAGAGAGAGAGAGAGAGAGAGAGAGAGAGAGAGAGAGACTTACCAAACAGCCTCCAGTATCAACAACATCAACAGAAACAGAGGCAGCAGCAGCAGCAGCAGCAGCAGCAGCAGCAGCAGCAGTAGTAGCAGCAGCCACCACCCTTGACTTATACAAGAGGGGAGTAGGAAAAAAAAATGTGTTGTTAGAACGAGAGTTTTGAACTACAAGTGTCGTAGTTTTTTCCTCGGTGATTACCAACTTTACAGGACTTGTGTGTCGAGTTGTAGTAGGAGCAAGGAGACCAAGTTTATTCATTTTGTTTTCACTGTGTTGGCTTCTCTTTGACTTTTGTTGCTGCGTCTCTCTTCTCGGTAAGCGCTATGTTTAAAATTACTGGCGGTGCTACTGCTGCTGTTACTATTACGATTGCTGCTGCTGTTGTTGGTATCATTCATACTGTGGCCGCTAGTGTTACTGTGTCTTCTACTGTTACTAATCATGCTGCTACTTCTACTCAATCTACTACTACCAATACCACCACCCCCACCCTCTATTTCATATATTTTACCGAACTTATTCGTAAAGAGGTCACTACCACCACCACTACCACCAGCACCACCACCACCACCACCACCACCACCACCACCACTACCACCACACCACCACCACCACCACCACTACTACCACCACAACTACCACCACCACCATCATTACTGTCACCACCACCACCACCACCACCACCACCACCGTACCGTTGCCTAAAAGAAATAAGAATACAGGTTAATAGCGTGTAGCGGAGGTCACGAAAGGGCACTGACCTCGGCCATCCTCGAGCGACAAGGCCTTCACACACACACACACACACACACACACACACACACACACACACACACACACACACACACACACACACACACACACACACACGGTAGCTCAGTGGTTAGAGTGCTGGCTTCACAAGCCAGAGGACCGGGGTTTGATTCCCCGGCCGGGTGGAGATATTTGGGTGTGTCTCCTTTCACGTGTAGCCCCTGTTCACCTACCAGTGAGTAGGTACGGGATGTAAATCGAGGAGTTGTGACCTTGTTGTCCCGGTGTGTGGCCTGGTCTCAGGCCTATCCGAAGATCGGAAATAATGAGCTCTGAGCTCGTTCCGTAGGGTAACGTCTGGCTGTCTCTTCAGAGACTGCAGCAGATCAAACAGTGAAACACACACACACACACACACACACACACACACACACACACACACACACACACACACACACCTCAAGACTCCTTCCCGGTTTCCGTTTTCTCTCACAATGAATCGTAAAGAAAGTAGGAAGTGGGGACTCCCGCCTCGCCTGCCCCCTTTGTCCCCTCCCTACTCACCTCTCGCTCCCCATCCCCTCCCTCTCACCTCTCCTTCTCACCTACCTTGCCCTCTACCACTAAGGAGAGAGAGAGAGAGAGAGAGAGAGAGAGAGAGAGAGAGAGACTGTGTAATAATAATAATAATAATAATAATAATATACGGTTCATTAATTTGGCAGTGCCACAAAAAGTTTACGCTGAAAATGTACATGGGGGGGGGGGACATTAAAACAATGAAATCCTTAACCTAACTATAAATCTAACTTAACCAAGAATTAACTTATTGATTTAATTGATTTATCTATTTATGGCTCGCACCATAGTGGGCACCGCGCTAAGGTGGTACCGGTCAGTGAGCGGTGCTCTTAAGGGAGCCACCCAATTCTGGTGTCGGGTGACTCGGGCAGGGAGAGACACGTCTGGGGGTAGTAGGTGTGTGTGTGTGTGTGTGTGTGTGTGTGTGTGTGTGTGTGTGTGTGTGTGTGTGTGTGTGTGTGTGTGTGTGTGAATGGTAAGAGTTAAGTGTTATGAAGCAAAAATAATTTAATGATGATAGGAAATAGTTAAGGAGAAGTTTTATGTTAGTTAAGGAATGCGAGTATTTGTTTATTCATTCTTTTATCAATTTTTACAAGGGAAAATGTTGACAATTTTTTTTGTTTGCTTTTTCTATTGATTTTTGAGGAAGGACAAGAAAGTTTTACATATTTTATTTTCTAGTAAGTTGGGTAGAGAAAGATATTTTTGTGTGTCTGTGTGTGTGTGTGTGTGTGTGTGTGTGTGTGTGTGTGTGTGTGTGTGTGTGTGTGTGTGTGTGTGTGTGTGTGTGTGTGTGTGTGTGTGTGTGTGAGTGATGCAAACGAGAGGAAAAGATTTATTACATATGATTTTTGTTTTTTTCAGGAATGGACTCGAAAAGAAATATGTGATATTTTTCATTTATTTCATTTATTTGTATGTTCATTTATTTACACACACTATTTTTCGCGGAGGGAGAGGCTTTAAATTTTTTTCTGGGGGAGGGAGGGAGGGAGGGAGGGAGGGAGGCTGGTTTGGTGGGGATGGGGTGAGTGGCGAAAGGAGAAAAGGAGGCGAAGTTTTTTTCTATCCCTTTTTTTTGGTTCGAGGCGGGATGTTTTTCCCCTCATATTTTCTTCTTTGTGGCGTTAGTTTTGTGGAGTTTTGTTTTCATGGTGCGAGTTTTGTGTGTAGGTGCATTGTTCCGAGGTGTTGCGCGTCGTACCTGTCTGTTTTTACTATTTCCCACAGAGAGAGAGAGAGAGAGAGAGAGAGAGAAATATCATAAAGCAAAAGAAAATACACTTGTTTCTTTTTCAAGGAGCGTTGCGGGTTAATCTCCCTTTTTTTCTGCCAGCTTTTGTGAGGACACAGGAATGGCTGGCTGGGTGGCTGAGGGAGGGGAGTAGTCTTCTGTGCTACTGTCCTTCCCTCTATTGTTGCAAATTAATTCACCGTCCTTAAATCGAGTAGGAATAACAAAGACTATAGTTCCCAACAGTTTGCAGATCCTATGTAATCTTTATCCGAAGGTCAAAGAGAAGAACTTTTTATTTATCTCATTCACGGAAAAGCCGACTAGAACATGTAAATATAACAGAAAAAATATAAGTGAAGCCGCATGAAGCCGTCAAGCCTACACGTGGTATTCCTTGCACGAAACACACCTGAATATTTTTACCTATCGTTTGGATACATCAATTTGACGAAGCTTTCCAGTACAGATGTTGAAAATCGTTTAGTTCAGGGGAAGTTATCGCGTGGTAGTCCCTGAACGAAACATACCTATACTTAATTCCATCTAGTGAACCCACCCGTCTTCTATAAATCAATCTATATAACCTTTCCAGTACAGGTGTTGAAAAATTAAGATAGGGGCTAGTCATCGCGTGGTATCCCTGTACGAAATATATTTACACTTACTTCTACCTATCAAATACTTCTATCAACATCCCCCCCCCCTCTTCCATAAATCGATCTGCCCTTCCATAAATCTATCTATAACTTTTTCCAGTGCATGTGTTGAAAAATTTAGTTAAGGGCAAGTCATCATGTGGTATCCCTGAACGAAACATATCTATACCTATCAAACAGTTGTACCTAGTCAATCCCCTCTGTAAATCCATCTATAACTTTCCCGGTACAGGTGTTGAAAAATTTAGTTTAGGGCCAGTCATCACGTGGTATCCCTGTACGAAACAACCCTTCACTCAGTTCTATCAAATAATTCCACCTATCACCGCACCTCCCTCCTTCATAAATCTATCTATAACATTGTTGAAACATTTAGTTCAAGTCAGGTCATCACATAGTATCTATCTACTTGACTCCACCTATCGAGCCTTCCATCAATAAATCTGCCCAACATTCCCAGGTGATGAAGGGTAATGAGTAATTCAACACAAACCGTCACTCGAGGCTCGCTCTTCAAAAGAAAAAAAAATAATGGTGGGGTGGGAAGCAATGTCAGGTTTACTAAAGGAAAGTATTGCAGTATGGATTTTTTATTCTTCCTCTCTCGATATTCTGTTCTGCTCTTACACTTTTATTTGAAATCGTTTGGTTCGAGTTGAATATTCTAGTTGGTAACAGTTTTACAGGATAACACATTTTTTTCCTACTTGCTACTCGTGTTTCTATCTTTTTCTCCTCCTCCTTCTCCTCCTCCTCCTCCTCCTCCTCCTCCTCCTCCTCCTCCTCCTCCTCCTCCTCCTCTTCCTCCTCCTCGTTGTTCTGCTTCTTTCTCCTTTCATTCCGTCGTAAGAAACTGTCTATATATGTTCTTAAAAAATGAAGATATGCCATTATTCTCTCACTCTGTTTTCTCCTGAGGGCGCAGTGGCATAGAGAGGTGGGTGGGTAGGGGGGGAAGCCTTCTCACTTTTCTGATCCCCTTTTCTAGTAACAAAGGTCTGCTCAGCACTAAAGTAGGTAATTTCGTTATAGGGCAACATATCTTGTGTTACGTGTTACTACATTTTTTGCCCCCATGTTTCTACGCTTTTTTTCCCTTTCTCGCAACATTCACCCGTCCTATTCTTTATTTTCCTTCTCTTTCATTTTCTTATTTTTATCATAACTTTCATATTTTTTTCCGTTCGAGTTTTCAAATTTTATTTTCTTTATCCTTATTTCCTTATCCTCCTTATCCTAGTCCTTTATATCATCCTCCTCCCTTTTGTTCTAGTCGTCATCTTATTTCTGCCTCTCTTCATACTTATCCTTGTCTTCCACATCCTCGATCTTTTCTTCTTCCCCGTTATTGTCCATGCCTCGTCCTTGTCTTAGCCCCATTACTCCTTTGCTCTTCGTCTCATTTCTTGTTTTCTTTCTTTTTTGCCTTTTTCTTATTTTCTCTCCCTCTTGCCTTCGTTCTCACGTCCATTTTTAATGTCCTCTTCTTTTTCACCTCTCATGTCCCTCCTCTCAACCTCTTCAGTGCTGGGACATATTTTTACCTTAAGATTTGTGTATGATTAGACCATTTTATTGACATTAGGAAAGGTCTATAGATGTCAGAAGATTAATGGACAGAGTCTCCTCTATTTCTAAAGCTGTATAAAATCATCAAATAGTAACCAGAATTAATTTGAATACGTATCATGGTACTGAAGAGGTTAAACTCGCTCTCTTCCTGTGTTGTGTTGGTGTTCCCTTAACCTCATGTTGTTGGCAAGGCAGAAGACAACGCACACTTCCCACTATTGCTTCTCTCCTTCTGTAGTACGTGAGCTTACCATGTTATTTAATGTATTACTCTCCTCTCCTCTTCTTTTTCTATCTTTCCTTCTCTAGCTCCGTC
>NC_059300.1:28007734-28012734 GCF_017591435.1 Portunus trituberculatus
TAATGAATAATAGCAAGAGAGTGGGTGATAGGACAAAATCTTGAGGAACTCCACTATTAATACTATTTTATTAACTGGAGAAACACTCTTGAAAACCCCTCTTTTCATCTCTGTGGCGTTGAAAATTGTCGTGTTTAGAGAATAAAGCGTTTGTGAACACAGTATATCTCTCTTCTCTGTTGTTTGACAAGATTTTTACATTATTAACTGTATAAACACTCTTGAAAATCCCGTTAATCATCTCTGTGGTCTTGAAAATAGTCGTGGTGAGCATATAGCAATTTTGAATACTGATCTATATCTCTCTGCTCTGTTGTTTGATTTGCGTTGCCACTGTATGCAGGTGCGAGGGGATGTTGATGTGTGAAAAAAATTAATTGCTTTTTTTTCAGTAGAATGTTCTACGGTGTATGAAATTTGAAGGAATTGAATTATAGACGTATTTTTTTCTTCTTTGTGTTTATTTTTCCTTGTTCTTCGTGTTGATCTTCTTCTTCTTCTTCTTCTTCTTCTTCTTCTTTGTATATCTTTTTTGCTTCTCACTTAATTTTACTTATTTATTTACACGTGTTTATATATATTCTTGATTTTTATTTTTATCCCACTAACTTGATTGTCCTTTTTGACAATTCCATCTATCTTTTAGTCGGTTCAAATCTCTTACCTGCTGATTTTCATTTCCCTCTGCTGATTCAGTCTTCCTTCCTATACTGATTTATTTTTCTTCCTTCTGCTGACTAGTTTTCTTTAAGCTAGATCAAATTTTCCTTTCTGCTTCCACAGTTTTCTTTGACATAGATTTCTTTTCCATCTTGATTCAAAACGTTTCCTGCCTACTGACTCACCTCTTCTATTTACAACTCTTCATATTCAGGTCTAAATTTAATATCACTTTCTGCACCAGGATCCATATCGCGGTTGTTCTTTTTTTCCTTTTATTTTCCATCTTCTCTTTCATCTCTCTCTATTTTTTTTATTGCTCTTCCTCTTCTTCCCCTTCTCCTCGTCTTCCATCTTCCGTCTTACGTTTTCTCTCTCGTGTTATCGTCTTTTATTTTTTTTCCTTCCTTATCTCTCCGCATCCACCACTTTCCCTTTTTCTTTTCTTATTTTCTTCCTACGTCTATTTCTCATCTTTTATTTCTTGCTTTCTTCTTTGTCCCTCAAACATTTTTCCCTTTTCCTTCACTTCCTTCTTTCTTTCCTTCTGCATATCTTCCTTAGCTTCTTCTTTTCTTCTTCTTTTCTTTTACTCTCTCTCTCTCTCTCTCTCTCTCTCTCTCTCTCTCTCTCTCTCTCTCTCTCTCTCTCTCTCTCTCTCTCTCTCTCTCTCTCTCTCTCTCTCTTCACTCTTTTCGCACACTTCAGATATTACCTCCCACGCTTCGTCTTCTTTGCAGCACCACCAATATGACGACGACGACGAGGAGGAGGAGGAGGAGGAGGAGGAGGAGGAGGAGGAGGAGAAAGAGGAGGAGCTGTCTGTCTTGTGGGAGTGAGGCAGTGATGTGTTTACTGAGGCTGACTCTGAGCATATAGGCACATTTTCTCTCTCTTTCTCTCTCTCTCTCTCTCTCTCTCTCTCTCTCTCTCTCTCTCTCTCTCTCTCTCTCTCTCTCTCTCTCTCTCTCTCTCTCTCTCTCTCTCTCTCTCTCTCTCTCTCTCTCTCTCTCTCTCTCTCTCTCTCTCTCTCTCACCTTCCTTTATTGGCCTTGTATATTTTTCTTTCTTTCTCCTTTTGCCCAGTCCTGGTTTCTTCTTATATATTTTTCCTACTTCCTTCTCTCACTTCTCTCTTTTTCCTTGCTCTCCCCTCCTTTACCCTCATATCACGCCACTTTACTTCTTACTCTTTTTCCCTTTTCTTTCTTGCACCCTGCGTTTCATTTTTCCCCCTTGCTGTGTGTGCATTGCTTTTTCATCGCTGTTTGAACCCTGGTTGAGTTTACTCGTGTTTATTTTCGTGCATTATTTCATTTGGTATAGAATTCATTGTGTGTTTTCTGCTTGCCTTGCTTTCTTCCTTGTCCCTGCTTCCTCCCTCTCTTGCTTGCTTGCCTGCTTATTTTTATGCTTCCTTGCTCTCTTGCCTCAAAGTTTGTTAGTTCTTCCGTCAATTTTATCCAGCTTGTGAGTCTTTCCCTTCTTCTTTCTCCTTTCATTGAAGGTTTTTTCTTTAATGCTTTCTTGCTTAACCCCTGGTGTCTTTTCTACAGGGTTGCCGTCTTTTTTTTTAACCTCTTCAGTACCAGGACGCGTTTTCATATTCATTCTGGTTACTATATGACGATTTTACACAGCTTCAGAGACTCATGTTAGGGATTAGAATAGTGAAGACTATCGCCATTGATCTTCTGACCTCCATAGACACTTCCTAATGTAAATAACATCGTCTAATCATACTCAAAAATCAAAGTAAAAATACTTCCCAGTACTGAAGGGGTTAAGTATCGCTTTCCATTCCGCTTTGCTGTTCCCATCCCTTTCCATCTAAGAATTACCGGCAGGCCGCGTAATGGGAGGATTGTTTTCTCTGTGTCCTGTGTCTCGGCAAAGTGAGTAATGGTGGAGATAATGTAGTGGTGGAGAAGAGAACCGAGAAGAAAAGTTAGTACAAAAGAGTCTTTATGCTATTTTACTGTAGTGGAAAGTTTGTTGTTTTTACTTCCTGATGAAGAGAATGAGACATTATCATGAAGCTAGCTATTGGCTGTTAAGTTTCATTCTCCTGGAATATCAAATCAATAAATGAAAATCTTCTTTTCAGAGAAGCAGAATACTCTTAACAGAGAATCAAGATGTTTTCAAAGTGAGATCGCATTCCACCTTTTCGTAATCAGATTAGAATGTTTATTTTAACGGAGAATCAGAACTTTTCACCAGCAAATCAAGAATAGTAGGAAACCACATTTTTATAAGGAGATCAGAATATTCCTGTTATTGGCTCACAAATTACTCCTATTATTGGATCAAAATCTTTCCATAACAGACTCAGCCGGGGAAAAAGAAAAACTTATCACATAACCACACTTTTCTTACGGAATCAGAATACTCTTATCGGAGCGTCGGAACCTTCTTGGCGCGCATCGTAACTGTCTTGGGCCGCCATTGTGGTGCGGGACCGTGCTGTCTGTTTTTTGTGTCTTAATAATCAATGCCGCCTCGTCCATAAACTGCAGCCGCTGTTATCCTCTGCTGGCGCGGCGATAAAATTCTCCCAACACAGCTTATTGTCGCAACGCCGCGCCTTGAAAATACACACACACACACACACACACGCTTATATTAAACGTTACTAATGGTATATAAATTTATTCCTCGGGGGTAGAAAGACTCACTCGGCACTTTGAGTTGTTCCGGGACTCCCCCAAGTGTTATATATCGCCAGATTAAGGAATTTTAAAGTTGGGTTATTTTTTTTCCTCCTCCTCTCTTTTAAGACTGTAACTAGAACAACTTTCAGCCTCGTTACTCTTGTGTGTGTGTGTGTGTGTGTGTGTGTGTTTTATCTGATTTTCTTTTTTTCTAGATGGAGATTTTATTCAGTTTTAGTCATTACACACACACACACACACACACACACACACACACACACACACACACACAAGCGCACAAAGGAATATGAAAAGGAAAGAGTGCTGTTTGATATTACAAGGTTACGCAATCCCTCTATACTCTCTCTCTCTCTCTCTCTCTCTCTCTCTCTCTCTCTCTCTCTCTCTCTCTCTCTCTCTCTCTCTCTCTCTCTCTCTCTCTCTCTCTCTCTCTCTCTCTCTCTCTCTCTCTCTCTCTCTCTCTCTCTCTCTCTCTCTCTCTCTCTCTCTCTCTCTCTGTGTGTGTGTGTGTGTGTGTGTGTGTGTGTGTGCTCGTGCGTGCATATGTGGGGATGGGGCTGTCTTTGGTGCCCTCCGCTGTGTACTGGGGTCCGGCAGACAGAAGCACCTGGGATATGTAGTGAAGCTGGTCAAGCATTTCTTCACCTCCAAGCTGACATTGTCTGTTGGATGCATTACTCAACTCAAAACCAACTAAAGCCTGGTATTTACATGTTCGAAATGAGTTTTACCAAGAGATTACTACAGATTTCACACGGCTAATGAGTTAATATCCTTGATACGCTGTTTCATTTCATTACAGTATATTGAACAAAACTATTAATTTGGAAAGAAAAACCAACATAATGCAGTACATATAAATGTGAGTGAGTAAAATAGTTTGGTAATATGTAATCTCTGGCTATTCTTGTTAGTGCAGAAGGATAGATAGGTTTGTTAGGTTAATGAATGCTCTCTAGGTATATTATAGTTAGAGACAGAGGCATAATGTAGTGATTCCCATAACTTCTAATTACTCCTCCTTTAATTTGGAACTCAGTTGGTTGGGTGCAACACATACCGACGCGGCAGTGAGGGATGCCTTCACCACCCAGACCTTCGCCAGACGCTTCAGTTACGTAGCTGCAACTCAACTCGTCTCAGGGTTACCTTTGCCCTGGAGAGTACTGCTGTTAGTGGCGTGGCGGATTGTTGAGACCTCATGTTTGTTGCCTCAAGAACTGTTGTAAGGAATGTGAACCTTGAAGAAAGTCAATGGACATGTATATTTGCATTTGATTAAGGAGAAAGTCTGAATCAAGGACAAAAGATAAAAGAAATAGTCTGGGTTAAGAACACTAGTTTAACACACAGACAAAACACTGCCCACTACTGGGAATGGCGCGTGAAGGCCTGTCGCACAGGCAAGCAGTACGTGTACTGTCGACGTATGGTCCACTCACAACTTTTATATGCCTCTTACTACGTGGGTGTAATGTGGCGGGAACGTTTGGGTAGCACGGTTTGGCGCGAAACTTCAGGTACAGCGTGCGTGGAAAGGCAGTGTGAGACTCTCGCCAGGGCCCGGCGTGGCAGGACACGGAAAGAACTGGTACGCTTCCGGAACCATCCACTTACGGATTACTTGGTGCCGCTCTTCGCACGTATATTGATAATCTAACTATG
>NC_059300.1:28020234-28030234 GCF_017591435.1 Portunus trituberculatus
GTTTGTGGAGTAACAGAAAGAAAATTCCGTGGAATACCCAAGAGGAAGGAGAATGGAAATGTAACAAGTCAGGCCTGTGCAGTGCCAAAGAGAAAGAGCGTCTGGAGTGTCAGAGAAAAATGGAAACGTGAGAATAACTCTTGCTTGTGACGTCGCTAAGAAGAAAGAAAACGAGAAACGTTAGAACTCCTTTTTGTGATCTCATAAGAAAATAGAAGAAAGGAAGAAAAAAAAAAATAGAAGCGCAACAAGAACCAGGGTTTTATGTTACCGTCTGGAATTCAAACCGTGACCTTCTTTGTTTTCCAGCGAAGAACTGGTGAAATGTAGCTCTTGGCAGGAATTGGCTGGTGCTTCCATGCCAGGAATTCGATGGTGCTGCCTCGTGTTCCGCTAAATGTTTGAAAGGATTAGTTGAGGTTTGGCAGTTCGTTCGTTTCTGCATTTGTGTGTTTGTGTGATTTGAATATTTTTACGGTGTGTAACGGGATGATAGATACTATTCTCTTCTATTATTTTACTCATCTTCCTCTTCTTTCTTCCTCCTCCTCTCCGTTCCTCCTCCTTTTCCTCCTCCTACTCTTCCTTCCTTCCTTCCTCCACCTCCTCCTCCTCCTCGGTATATGTCAAACTGAAAATAAATAAACACACATAATAATCGCGACTATATACCGCCCTCCTAAAATGACGCCTGATAATGACGAAATATTATATAACGAAATTGAAACAATACTGAAAACAAAAACGTCCATTATATGTGGAGATTTTAACCTACCACACATTAACTGGAAAATTTTAACATCCGGTAACGAGGGATCCAGATTACTCAACGTGGTGAGAAAGTTATACGTTTCTTAATTTGTAAGAGAACCCACACTAGACAATAACATCTTGGATATCGTATTAGCTTCAGACACTGACTTGATAAATACCTGTGAAGTGGGTGAAGTTTTAGCTAACAGCGATCATAAAATTATACGATGTAATATTAACTGCGAGGTAGACATAAAAGAAAACGCACTTTTAGTCCCTAACTATAAGAAAGGTAACATGCTAAGACTTAAATTAGAATTACAAAGAATTAATTGGCAAACAGTCTTCGCAAACAAAGACATGGAGCAGATGTGTTCAGCCTTTACTAACATTCTCCTTGAAACAGAAAGTAAATGGATTCCACAAGTTAGAAAACGAATAAATAGCACAAAAAATCCCCAATGGATGACACACACTATAAAACACATCATCGCCAGGAAAAAGAGCTTATATGCTAAATATAAACGAACTAAATCTGATAACGATTACAGCAATTATATTACCACCAAAAGATGTTGCGAGAGAGAGATAAGGAAGTCGAAGCGCAATCTCGAAATAAATATATCAAGGCAAGCAAAACAAATCCTAAAAGTTTTTCCAATACATTCGTAGTAAAAAGACTGTCAAAGAAAAAATTGGGCCGATAAAAGATAATAATAACACACTTGTGAGTGATAGTAAAGCCATGGCAACAATCCTAAATAACTTTTTCACAGCGTGTTTATCACAGAAGACTTTTCGACCTTGCCAACCGCGATCAACATGTATAGAGGATCTGAAAATGAAAAGCTGATAATAGACGAAATTAGCGAAGACGATATAGCCAAATACCTGCGCAACCTTGACCCCAATAAGAGCACAGGGGCTGATAGATTATCAACGAGGCTATTAAGAGAATGTCAAGAACAGCTGGTGTTACCTCTTAAATTACTTTATAATAGATCGTTGCAGGAAAGAAAAGTACCAAGTCACTGGAAATGCGCTAATGTCACGCCAATATTCAAGAAGGGCAACAAAAGTGATGCTGGTAATTATAGGCCCATCAGTCTCACCTCGGTAGTTATAAAAATTCTAGAAAAATAATTAGAGACAAAATTATTTCCTTTCTAGACAGCCACAAATTGATATTAGACTCACAACATGGTTTCAGGAACAACAGATCATGCCTAACGAATCTCCTAGAATTTTTCAATGACATATTCTCTAATTATGATGACAGAGCTCCATCCGACATAATTTATCTTGACTTCAGGAAAGCTTTTGATACAGTCCCACACAAACGTCTCTTAATTAAACTGAAAGCCCACGGGATGGGAGAGCAGTTGTGTGGATGGATTGATAGTTGGCTAACTAATAGAAAGCAAAGAGTTGTTATTAACGGAGAAGCTTCCGACTGGCTTCAAGTTACGAGTGGTGTTCCCCAGGGTTCAGTTTTGGGTCCATTACTTTTTTGATATACATAAATGACTTAGACTGCGGCATCGTATCAAAAATATCAAAATTCGCAGACGACACTAAACTAGGTAGCAAAGTATGCACAAGAGACGATTGTGATGCCATCCAGCGGGATTTAGACAACCTTAGTAGCTGGAGCGATAAATGGCTATTAAATTTTAATACAGATAAGTGCAAAGTAATGCACATCGACCTAAACAATGTGAAAAATAATTACAAATTACATGGACGTAACTTAATTAAAGTCACTGAAGAAAAGGACCTGGGAGTACTCATAACAAATTACTTAAAATGTGCTGCACAGTGTTCGGCCGCTAATCGTAAAACTAACACTGTTTTAAGATTGTTACGTTCACCGGTTAAACTGGTAAGATTGGCATCGGGGAGCTGGTGAACAATAACAATGAAAAAAAAAACACTGCAGGTTCAACTGGTGAGGAAATGCAAAGGGGGGCACTTTAAAAAGCTATTTTAATAACCCATAATGATATTGACACACATAGATATAACATGAAACATGAAACACAGATATATAACATGAAACACAGGAAAATGACATACACATATACATATAACACAGTTGCCGGGTGACGCCGGAGAGAGTGGTGGGTGGGGAGGAGCTTCATCTGTTCTGTCCTTACCTCCTACTAAGTATGTAGCTTCTGTAGTTTAGTAAACGAGTGACCTCGTCATAGGTCGCAAGGCCTCCTGTCACTCGTCTTTCCCATGTATTCCTATCCATTCCTCCTCCTCCTCCTCCTCCTCCTACTCCTCCTCCTACTCCTCCTCCTCCTACTCCTCTTCCTCCTCCTCCTCCAGCCTTCTCTTATCTGTAGCCAATTAGAAGTAGTTACCAAACAGCCTCGAAAGGACCATGAGGTCTGTTGCTGTTTGGCTTTCCTTTGTATTCCTTTGTATTCCTCCTCCTCCTCCTCCTCCTCCTCCTCCTCCTCCTCCTCCTCCTCCTCCTCCTCCTCCTCCTCCTCCTCCTCCTCCTCCTCCTCCTCCTCCTCCTTTTCCTCCTCCTCCTCCTTCTCCTCCTCCTCCTCCTCCTCCTCCTGTACTGTTCTTTCTCTCTTATCTGTAGCCAGTTAGAAGTAGAAGTAGTTACCAAACAGTCTCGAAAGGGCCAAAAAGTCTGTTGCTGTTTGGTTTTCTTTTGTATTCCTTTGTATTCTTCGTCCTCCTCCTCCTCTTCCCCCTCGTTCTCTTCCTTCCTTCCTTCCTTCCTACCCTGCTCCTCCTCCACCTCTTCCAACTCTTCTGTCCTTCCCTCCTTCTTCCTCCCTTCCTTCCTACCTCCTCCTCCTCCTCCTCCTCCTCCTCCTCCTCCTCCTCCTCCTCCTCCTCCTCCTCCTCCTCCTCCTCCTCGTCTTCCTTCCCTCCTTCTTCCTTCCTTCCCTCCTTCGTCCTTCCTTCCTTCCTTCCTACCTCCTCCTCCTCCTCCTCACGTTTCTTGCCGTCACGTGTCTGTCTCCTCAGTGTCGTGCATAAATTTCCCGAGAGAGAGACCGTCTTCAGTGACAACAAAACACATCCAAACTTTTTACTTTTTTTCTACATACGCAAAGTTGAGGGAGATAGTAAGTTTTTCCTCTTTTTTTTGTATCATTTTTTTCCCCTTCTGTACCGTCGTTACGAGCCGTGAAAGGGGTAAGTTTTTAATCAGTGAGCGTTTTGGAACTGTCTCGGATACCCGGAACGGAACTGGGTGTGATTTTTTTTTGTTTCTCTCTCTCTCTCTCTCTCTCTCTCTCTCTCTCTCTCTCTCTCTCTCTCTCTCTCTCTCTCTCTCTCTCTCTCTCTCTCTCTCATTTCGGATTCACTATATCATTCATATTAACGACTATATCCTGTGTGTGTGTGTGTGTGTGTGTGTGTGTGTGTGTGTGTGTGTGTGTGTGTGTGTGTGTGTGTGTGTGTGTGTGTGTGTGTGTGTGTGTGTGTGTGTGTGTGTGTGTGTGTGTGTGTGTGTGTGTGTGTGTGTGTGTGTGTGTGTGTGTGTGTGTGTGTGTGTGTGTCTGTGTTTTCTTACAAATGATATTTTCCAAGAGTTCAGTTCATCTCTCTGTGGCTTTGTCTTTTAATACTGTTTAATTATTTTGCATTTCATTGTTATTTCCCTTCCTTTCTTCTTTATCTTATTAGATGTGTGTATTGGCAAGAGAGAGAGAGAGAGAGAGAGAGAGAGAGAGAGAGAGAGAGAGAGACAGAGAGACAGAGAGACAGAAAAAGACACCAAGAGATAAAAACCGAACAAGAATTTCCAACTTCTAGATTTTCTTTTCACTCTTCCTTCTTGAACACCTGAACTAAATCAAGCTATTGGATATTCCTGGAAAGCAATATTCCTGCAGTCTCCACCACCACCACTACCACCAAGAAGGGAAGACAAAAAGTGTTGATTTATCGTTAGTTCACCGACTTGTTGGTTTACGGGAGGCTCGACGTAAGGCCAGACTCGCGTAGGGATTAGTGGAAAGAGGAGGCGAAGCAAAAGTTGTGAGTGAGGCGTGAAAGTTTGGCATGGAAGGTAAGGACCCTACTAAACAAGACTTTAATCACTGCCTTCCTTCCCTTTACCTTCTCTCTCCTTCCCTTTATACTCCCTCCTTCCTTCCTTCCTTCCTTCCTTCCTTCCTTCCTTTCTCCTCTCTTCCCTACACCATCTCCCTCTCTTTCCATAGTTCCAACACCCACATCACCACTCCCCACACAGGAAAACGTATCTTAATCACCCACACACCACGACTACGCACCGCTACCATCCACTCCCTCCCCTACTTTCACCTCTAACACCACCGCTGTCACCACTTATCATTCCTAACGCCGCCACCTGCCATTTCCGAGTCCGACATAATTCAATTGAGAGAGAAAATTCCCTCTTCACAAAATTTTTAACACGAGCCGCTTTATCAAGGCAGGAACTCGCGGCTCAAATGGAATTCTTCCCTTTCCTGTCTGTGATCTGAGCGGTGGTGAGGCCGAGGGCACGCTAGCATTTCCACGAACTATATATGATGGTGGTGGGTGGGGAGGAGATCCAGGAGGAGGAGGAGGAGGAGGAGGAGGAGGAGGAGAGGAAGGTAGAGGTTGGAGAAGGAGGGAACAGGGAGAGCTAAATGTGGTGGTGATGGCCGTGGGGGATAGCAAGGCGAGAGAAATAAGCGTCTGAGGAAAACGTGAAAAAAAAAAAAATAAATAAAGGAAAAAAATAATGCAAGTAAAGGTGGGAGTAAACATATATATGAAAGGAAATTATGTATCGTAGTGGAGAGAGAGAGAGAGAGAGAGAGAGAGAGAGAGAGAGAGAGAGAGAGAGAGAGAGAGAGAGAGAGAGAGAGAGCTATAGATCTACTTTCTAACGACCATAGCTTCTCAGTATTTTCAGATTATACCTTAAAAACAAGAACTGAATGAAAATAAAGAAAAACAGGAAGATTGTACTCTTACCTTACGAATAAAACAAATGATCTTCAAAAAATTCGCATTGACTCCAAGTGACTCTCCTTATGTACGTCATTTGTGGCAGACCAAGATGTAAATATTTGAAGCAGAGACAGTGTAAGTACGTATGTAGGTTATTAGGCGCAGTGGGAGTGGATATGGGCCATTGAGGACGAGCGTGTGCGTGTTTGGGTTACTGAGAGCCAGTGTGTGTGTGTGTGTGTGTGTGTGTGTGTGTCGTGTTTTGGTAAAGTAAAGTGAGTGCATGTACCTGAGCTTTCTTGTGAAGTGCGTTTCGAAAGAGAGAGAGAGAGAGAGAGAGAGAGAGAGAGAGAGAGAGAGAGAGAGAGAGAGAGAGAGAGAGAGAGAGGTAAATAGTTAATGCTCCTCTAGATATCAAATACATTATAGAACACATTCTCTCCTCCTCTTCTATGAATGATACTACGTAGTTTGCTGAGAGAAGTATCCACCTTAGCAAACGTCCTATATGTGCTGTATGTTTCGAAGCTCATCCATTACCACCACCACTGTATTGTAATTTGTGTCCCTTTACCTCTTCGTCCTCTAACCGCCAATCTATCTTCTCCTTCTGTTATAGTGCTTGAGTATGAGGGAAACAGGTAAGCGATTCTTAATATTCCGCCTATCTTTTGCTGGATGAGATGTTTTCCTTTCCGTTACATAAGTTTTTTTTTTTATTTTGTATGCGGTTATAGAAATTGTTGGATATTTAGCATAGTCTGTTTTTTTACTTTTCTTTTTCTCCCTTTTTTTGATTGAATTTTTTAACTCCGTGTGATAAACAATAAGGGTCATTTGTTCAATTTTTCCAGCACGCAGAACACTCATCCTTACAGTATTTCGTGATGGTGTGAAAAACGAACAGAAGTGTGTGGAAAATAAGATAGTGGTAAAGTGGACGCAACCTTTCTGCCTCGATGTTCCCTTCTTTTCACCCTCAAGACGCGACAGTGTGACATGCAGTGTGGGAGCAACGCATCTACCTGAATGAATATTTGATGCAGGAACACAGAAAAGGCCACAAGTCACCTCCTTTTCGCATCTTACTCCCGTTTTTATTATTTTATCTTCCTTTAGACAAAAATTGTGCTTTCGTCTCTTCGCGTTCAGAAATATCGCGAGCCAGTTACATGAAACAAACTTCGGGGAAAGTAATAGTGGCTAAGTGCCTCACATAAAAAGAAAAAGGAAGATAGAAAGAAACGCGGCGCAGGTGTTGCAGACGTGTAAAGATTGTGTAATATTTTGTGTGAGAGCGTAACACTGATTTGAGAAACACCGCTCTCCTGGCCAGCGACACGAGCTTTCTCTCTCTCTCTCTCTCTCTCTCTCTCTCTCTCTCTCTCTCTCTCTCTCTCTCTCTCTCTCTCCTTCATCCACCCTTGATAAACAAAAAAAAGCTTATTACTAACACACTTTATGCTTAATTAATAATATACAAAAAAAAAAAAATAACAGATCAAATACGAATACAAATATTTGATTCCTCTTATTCCCTGACTCACTCAAGGATTTCATTCCAACATGAATGCCAAGGCAATCAACTAGTGAGACCAATTTATGCAACTTTTGTGCGGTGAAGCAAGTGTAACGCATGCAGGAACTCTCATATACCACCCCTTACTCCTTTCCCTGACGCAGCCTTAATCCCCCGGCGAGCAGCGATTACCACCACACAGATGCCGCCCCCGCTGACGTGGCGCAGTCTTAAACAATTTCGTGTGCTAGCTGGCGTCCTCTTAATGTTAGGAGCGTCGCCTGGAAACGACCTCCAAGTGGCTGCGCGCGGTTCTCCAGTTTACGTAATTCCGGCAAGAAAGCGAGAGGGAGAGGGAGACAGGGAAGGAAGTAACTGCGACCTAATGCAGGGAAGAACTTGCCGTAATTTGGAGAAGAGTTAGTAATGTCTTGTGTGGCCTTTGCTGCATCTTAGCGACGCCTGTTTTGTAAGCTTTCTTTTTTTTCTGTTGCTTTTTTTTTCTCTCGTTCATGATTAAGTTACTGTGCAGTCTGATTACCAAAGTGGTTTTTTCAGTAGCGTTTTATTCGAGTGTCAGATTCTTCATGGAGGCTAGAGGTGAAATAAAGACGTACGGTGTTGTAGAATACTTTTGCGAAAATACTTTGTTCTTGATTAACCAATATGATATAATGTTTTAAGATTGATAAGTCTCTCTAAGGGAATATAGAAGTGTGACATTATATCAAAGTCAATTGATGATTAATGACTAACACATAAATTTTTTTTTTTAAATCATGTCATAATATTAAGAGTAGTATTAGGAATTTCTTCTTTTAACTACACTTTCAGCCATTGATGGAAAGATATGCTTTTTACAGGAAGTGAAAATGTGCTGCCATAATCTCTAATGTTGGGGACGCCACCTTGCCTCTCTGGAATGGCCGCAAGGTGAGAAGTTGGTTTACTTCCATATATCTCGCCGAATTTACTGTATGGAGCATGATGTAGACCAGTACTTTTTCAGTTATTTAGAGGTTGCACACACACACACACACACACACACACACACACACACACACACACACACACACACACACACACACACACACACACACACACACACACACACACACACACACACACACACACACACACACACACACACACACACACACACACACACACACACACACACACACACACACACACACACACTCTATCTAGAAAATGGCCATTAACTTACTGTAACACCTATGCAAGATATAGAAACAAGCCAACAAATATCTTAAGATCAGCAAAATATGTATTATAAAAAGCAAGTTAATGAAAATAGAGACGTTCCAAAGAAGCAATGGAAAACATTAAATTCACTTCTTGGTAAAAAAACGTAACACAAAGATACAAAACATTCAATTAAATCTACCATCTCCTAATATCCGTTTGAGGTTTAATGAACATTTTCTTAGAGACCACTTCAATTTCAATAACGTTGACTGTAATTACAAAGGATATCTAAATAACCCGCCAGCATTCTCGATGTATTTGTTGCCAACTGACAGGAACGAAGTAGAACAATGTCTCGCCTCCCTAAGATCAGCCACACCGGGGTATTGATGACTTATCTCCTAAGTTGCTAAAAGAAACATCCAAACTTGTATCTACACCGCTGACTCATATTATCAATCTCTCATTAAATAAAGGTATACTTTCAGATCAAATAAAGCAAGCAAAACTAATCCCTATATTCAAATCTGGAGACAGAAAAGACATAAATAATTATCGCCCAATCTCCATTCTTCCAGCCTTCAGTAAAGTTTTAGAAAAAAAATTATCTGCTCTCTTTTGGTAAATTACCTTGAGAAAAATTATCTTTTAATTAAGCAACAACATGGATTTAAAAGTCATCATTCCACCGAGTTGGCGATACTACAATTTGTTAACAATGTATATCACTTTCTAGAGGAAAAACTGCATGTTGTGGCAATTTTCATTGATCTATCTAAAGCTTTTGACACCTTAGACCATGAAATATTATTTACTAAATTAGAAATTATTGGCATTAGTGGTACACCATTAAAACTATTCAAGAGCTATTTGAGGAACAGGTATCAATGTGTTTACTGTAATCAAATTATTCCTCTTTTAAACCTATATGTAAAGGAGTGCCACAGGGATCTATTCTAGCTCCTTTACTTTTTCTTTATATATATCAACGATATTGTAAATTGAAGTACAAAATTTGACTGTAATGCTGATGATACAACCCTTCTGAAAAATGATAAAGACTTAAATTCCTTACATTCGAATATGATATCATAACTAAACATCATTAAATTATGGTTACAATATAGTGAATTAAATCTCAATATCTAAAAGACTAAACATGTTCTCTTTCAGAATAGATAAATTAAAAATGTAATTCCTCCTATAGTTTTAGACGATGTAATTCCTATAGTTTTAGACGAGGATAACACAAGTTAATGAATTTCTTGGAGTAAAAATAGATGATAGTTTAAATTAGAGCTGCCATATTGAAGATGTACGATTAAAATTTCCAAAGATTACAGGTATTTTGTATCGCGTTCGGCACAACTTAACTTCAGAAGTGATGATCAGCTTGTATTACACTCTCTGCTACCCTCACCCCACACACTGTGTCTCACTGTGGGCAAGTACATGGCCTTCATTTCTTAATAAATTATAAATAGCACAAAATAAAATTCTAAGATGTATCTTTTTCATGAAAAATACGATTCAACAAGAGATATTCATATTAGAGAAAATATTCTTAATATTGTT
>NC_059300.1:28035234-28045234 GCF_017591435.1 Portunus trituberculatus
TCCTCTTTCCAGCCACTTCCTTTTCGGTCCCTCCTCTTCCAGCTTTATCCTTCCAGCTCCTTCCCTTCCAACCCTGCCTCTTCCAGCACCTTTATTCCAGTTATTCCTCCTCTACCCCATCACTTTCTTGCTCTTGTCCTTCTAACCCTGCCCCATCCAGCTCCTCTTTTCCATTACTGCTCATTCTAGCCCCTGCCACTCATTCCAGCATCTCCCCTTCAATCTCTCTCTTCAGCCCCTTTCCATTCTTGCCCATTCCATCTGTATTAGTCAAAGCCCCTCCTTTTCCAGTCCCCTCTTGGTATACACTCGCCTCTTCCATCCGACCCTTCTAGCCCCAGCAGTGGTCGTGGTCTCTGGCTGTCTCCCAACAGAACTATCGGTGCTGAAAGAAGCGGGACGTGTGCCTCTCGCTGACTATTAATCAGGGCCAGGGGGGGCACGGTGCTGGCCACGCGGTGATGTCTTGGGGCCCTGACACTGGGATGACGTACCTTGAGAGAGAGAGAGAGAGAGAGAGAGAGAGAGAGAGAGAGAGAGAGATAGAAACTGGTGTGTTTAAAGTGGAAAGTTAGTGTTTTTACTTTGTTGTAAATCTCGAACAGAATTGTGTAAAGTGTGGATACGTTGTTGTTTCTCTCTCTCTCTCTCTCTCTCTCTCTCTCTCTCTCTCTCTCTCTCTCTCTCTCTCTCTCTCTCTCTCTCTGCCGTGCACCGTGTAAATAGTTTTGTCTCCTGGTGTGATGACTTTAATTCAATCCAAAAATCAAATAAGCCATCAATGTTTTCTCGCCAACAGACCTTGTTTCTGTGTGTGTGTGTGTGTGTGTGTGTGTGTGTGTGTGTGTGTGTGTGTGTGTGTGTGTGTTTTCTGTTTGTGTTGCAATTTTTTTACTTTGTTTTATTTTTGTAGGTTGGTGGAACATTTCTTTCTTTTATTTTATTCCTTTACTTCCATTGCGTTTTGTTTAGTCGTCATCGGACTTTGTTTTTTTTTGTTTTTATTTTCTAGAACAGATTCTCTCTCTCTCTCTCTCTCTCTCTCTCTCTCTCTCTCTCTCTCTCTCTCTCTCTCTCTCTCTCTCTCTCTCTCTTTTAATCTTCTAAAACCAGCCCCTTCCATCTTTCTTACTCTGACCATCTCTTCTTCTCTCTCCCTCTCTCTACAATTTTCTTTTCCTCCACACTCTCTCTCTCTCTCTCTCTCTCTCTCTCTCTCTCTCTCTCTCTCTCTCTCTCTCTCTCTCTCTCTCTCTCTCTCTCTCTCTCTCTCTCTCTCTCTCTCTCTCTCTCTCTCTCTCTCTCTCTCTCTCTCTCTCTGACCAACATTCCTCCTCCTCCTCCTCCTTCTCCTCCTCCTCACCGTCTTCCTCCTACTACTCCTCCTCCTTTTCCTCTTCTTCTTCCTCCTCCTCCTCTTCCCTCTTTCCCTCCAGTCGGGTCCATCTTCAATTCTCCTTCGTCAGGCCTCCACCAAAGTCTCCCATCGTGGATTTTCCGACAGCCTCACAAGACCCATGATTGAGCGAGACACTTCCCGCCCTCAGGCACCACCCATTCCTTCTTCCAGGCCTCCTCCTCTTCCTCCTCCTCCTCCTCCTCCTCCTCCTCCTCCTCCTCCTCCTCCTCCTCCTCCTCCTCCTCCTCCTCCTCCTCCCCATCCTCCTCTTCCTCCTTCTCTTCTTCTTCTTCATTCTCTAGCTCTTGGTTTATTCTACTTTTTTTTCTTAATGTAAAAGTAGTTCTGGTTTTCATTGGTTTATGTTAAAGTTCAATTATTTTTTCTTTTTGTTTCGTTTTTTTTTTCACCCATGCGTTTTTATTTATTTGTTCATTTTTTTGCTCTTAGTCTTTCCATTCCTGAAAAGCTTCCGGATCTGATAGTGATGTGTGTGTGTGTGTGTGTGTGTGTGTGTGTGTGTGTGTGTGTGTGTGGGAACCGGTTTTATATCCTTTCACACTTTTTTTCTCCCTTCCATATATTTTTCTTTTTTACAATTTTTCAGTTTTTGCTATTCTTTTAGTACATCCTCTAGAATCAATCGCAATTCGTTCCCCTTCTTTCTCCCCCTCTCTTCCTTTAACACTGCCTATTCTTCTTCATTTTCCTCCTCCTCTTCCGGCTCTTCTCCCTCGCATGCACATCTTTCTCCATTCTAATCCGCAACAAAACCTAACAGTGAAATAGACTACCAGCTGAATGAACTTACAACCAGCCAGCCAGTCACTCACTCACTCACGCAGCAATACGAGAAAACCTTGAGTAAACCTTGAATATTAGACCACACACGTCCCTCCTCTTAGCACTTACATTCGACAGCCTATTGTGAAAATTGTTAGAGGTATCATATGGTGGTTTAAGACTCTTGGTTAACATAAATTCCACATGAGTAATAGGATAAGGCACTCATAAGAACAGTAAGCCCGTATCACCACTCGTAAAAGTACTCTTAATCCCTTCAGTATCATGACGCGTTTCCATATCCATGCTGTTCACTATTTGGTGATTTTATCCAGTTTCAGAAACTCCTGTGGGGATTGAAATAGTGAAAAGGCTCTGGCCATTAATCTTCTGACCTCCATAAATTCGTCCCATTACTGAAGGGGTTAAGAACAATGTTGATCGTCTCTCTAAATTCATGGTCCATATTAGAGAAGAATATCTTTAAAAACACCAATTTAGACGTAAAGCTCCACTCAATAACACCCGAGAAATGACACGAGTGAACCTACAGCACTATACACAACCATACACACCCTGAGCTGCTTGTCCTTTATCTTACTTCAGTCCTCCTTACTGCCTGGGTCTTCCGTTTTCTTTCACCATTATTTTATTCCTTTACGATCCAAATTCTATGCACTATATATAAGTTCAGTCCCTCCTTACTCCCTGGGTCTTCCGTTTTCTTTCACCATTATACTATTCCTTTACGATCCAAATTTTATGCACTATTATATTTTTTTTTGGCCCTAACAGGTACACTCTAATAATGTCCTCCTCTTTTCTATATGATTGCTACTGTCTTATAGTTTCCCTCTCGGTCATAATGTATGCCTAGCGGGGGAGTCTCGGCAGTCTCTCACACATACAGCTCCTCGCCATAAATCTCAAGAGGTGGTCAGTGTCTCGGCGGGACTCTCCACGATAGGGACATATTTTCCAACTCTTGCATCGTCACGGGAGCTTTTTTTTTCCTCTCCTTTTTTTCATTTTTTTTCTTTTGTTGGTGGGTGAAGGTTTTTGCGGGGAGATTAAGGATTAGCGAGAGAGAGAGAGAGAGAGAGAGAGAGAGAGAGAGAGAGAGAGATGTGTTTATAGAAAATGGACGAGCGATAGTAGTTTTTTATCTCTTCCAAATTATCCACAATTCAACGCTGACCGAAAAGAAAAAACATACAAGAAATTTTTAAAGGTATGCCTAGTCTCTCTCTCTCTCTCTCTCTCTCTCTCTCTCTCTCTCTCTCTCGTCACTTTTCGCAGCCTAAGTGAACAAACAGGTATCTATGTATCCCCTGAGCCTCGCCTTAAGTTAATGAAACGGCGAGCGTGGCTAAAATTAATGGGTTTTAGAGGAGAAACTCGTGAAAATTTCCCTGCCTTTAATTTTTCCTTTCCTCTCCACTCCAAATACTCTCTCTCTCTCTCTCTCTCTCTCTCTCTCTCTCTCTCTCTCTCTCTCTCTCTCTCTCTCTCTCTCTCTCTCTCTCCTTCACTTCAGGAAGAGAGTTACGGATGCGCTTTGTTTTGCTTCCTTTATTTTCCTGCACTCGTTCGCTCTTTGTATTGCTGAGGGAGTGGCGAGCGAGCTGGTGGACCCGCGCACACACACACACACACACACACACACACACACACACACACACACACACACACACACAGGTAAGAATAACCCTGAGTGACGAGGCTTGTTCATTTTTGCGTGCCAGGCCCCTCGGTATAGCAGGAGTAAAGGGAGTGAGGCATTGAGGGAGTGAGTGAATGAGGGAGTGAGGGAGTGTCGGGTGTGCGGTGCATCCCCCTCGCCGCTCATCACCACCTGTCCGGGCTGCCAACACGGTGTTCACGAGTGAGTGTTTGTTAATTGACTTCAAGGGAATATATGACTAATTAACGTCACGTAACACCTGCGTGAGTCTCCTGGTGTACCTGTGAAGTTTGCTTGCTTGCTTCTGTGTGTGTGTGTGTGGGAGGGATGGCGGTGCGAGTGGGTGGGTGGGAGGATGGATGAGTTGGAGGGGGTGTGGGTTGTACTGTAAAGGTATTGGCGATATTGTGGAGTAGCGGGGCAGTGCAGCGGGTCGTTGAATAGCAACCAATGGGACAGCAGCAATTAGCACGTAAGGCACGACGCAAAGTTTGATTGGAGTGAGACTATAAACCCTAAATGATCTTTGGTCACCAGCGCCGCACGGGAACGGTATATTCATTCTCTCTCTCTCTCTCTCTCTCTCTCTCTCTCTCTCTCTCTCTCTCTCTCTCTCTCTCTCTCTCTCTCTCTCTCTCTCTCTCTCTCTCTCTCGAATTCTAAGAACCTAACAATCGTCCACAGAATTCTCACATTTCATAGTCGGCAATAATTTTTCGCTTAGGACTCAGAATTTCTCCATCTCTCCCTCTCACCTTCCATTCCCTCCCCTCCTCTTCCTTCCCTTCCTCCTTCCCGGCTCTCTCCTTCCCTCCCCACCCATCCCCACCCATCTCCTCCTCTTCCTCCCACCCTCTTCGCCCACGCCGGCCTTTGTTCTCACACAATGCATCATAATTAAGATCGATGCCATTAAACTACTTTCTAGTCCTGCATTAAAGTCGTTCTTTGAAATGTTCTGGTTATGATAATGAAGTGTGCTTATGTCCGCATGGCAACTTTTTTTTACCCACTCAAGGAAAGAAATCAGTGTGCGTGCCTTGTCCTCTCCGCGTGGGTCATTGCGTTCGTAAACACATCTTAACCTAACCTAACCTAGCCAACATTTCATAGAGGAAGTTCAAAGTCATGATCTACGCTGAGGAAGTCTGGTAGAGGACGAAGAACGAGCAGTAGACAAAGTAGGCTGAAGGGAGATGATGTAGCAGTGTTTCCAGAGGAAGGTACGAGAGGAGATAAGAGGAGGAGAAGAAGGAGGGGGAGCAAGAGCTGAGAAGAAGAGAATTAGAGTGAACCCGGCTGCTCCTGGAGATGTGTGGGCGGGATCTGAGAGAATTTGAAAGTGTCCGGGAGAAATAAGAAGCGCTCCGGAGAATTAAGGAGGAGCCGAACACCAGCCAGACTTGTGAAATAAATAGATGGGACACTTGAGGAGTTTGTCGGGCCGAGATGAGGGACGAGGAGTGGAGACAGCGGTGCCGAGGGAACACAGGAAGGAGGTGAAGGAAGTGAAAGACTAATGAAGAACCAGGAAGAATAGAATGTGCTTTAAAGGTTAAGAGAGGCGAGAGGGAAATTGAAAGGGGTCTGAGGGGCGAGGCGGAGTGAAAGCAGCACCAACACACACTCCAGATAAGAGAATCGAAGAGGAGGGAAATGGTCAGAGATTACGGGGAGATTACCGGGGAGCGAGAAATGAGGCTAAATACTGAGAGAGAGAGAGAGAGAGAGAGAGAGAGAGAGAGAGAGAGAGAGAGAGAGAGAGAGAGAGAGAGAGAGAGAGAGAGAGAGAGAAGGGAGAGAAATACAGCTCTCAGTCACCTTGCAACCTTATCTTCACGACTCAGTAACCTCTCTTCCCCTTGCTTCTCATCCTCTTGCTTTCTTCTTCTCTCCTTTTCCTTCCGCATACTCACGCACATCTCCTCCTCCTCCTCCTCCTTCTCCTCCAAACACACTTACTCTGCTTATTTCTGCCAGCACTAAACTCCTCTTTATTTACACCTGACCTGGCCATTGCAAGTGAATTTACGTCAGCACAAAATAAACTTCACCCAGACCAGACCAGCCCAGACTAGCACAGGCCCCTCCTAGCTGCCCACCCGCTCGCTGAATCTCTGCCGCCTGGACTCTCCAACGCGTAAACAGAAAGTTCTTACAGCAGGGGAATCTTCCTTGCTTAATTTCGGGATCATGAGAACCCTTAAATTCACTTCCTCTCTTACATACTTTCCTCCTTACTTGCTTTTTTTCTTATTCGTCCGTTTTCTTTTAGGATTTTTTCTTTGTGTGTGTATGTGTGTGTGTGTGTGTGTGTGTGTGTGTGAAAAGGTAATAAGGACTGGAATTAAGGATGGTTTGTTGTTTTATATTTGTGTGAGTGAGAGAGAGAGAGAGAGAGAGAGAGAGAGAGAGAGAGAGAGAGAGAGAGAGAGAGAGAGAGAGAGAGAGAGAGAGAGAGAGTGTGTGTGTGTGTGTGTGTGTGTGTGTGTGTGTGTGTGTGTGTGTGTGTGTGTGTGTGTGTGTGTGTGTGTTGATAATGATATGTTCAGTTGATATTGATGGAAAAATGAAAAATGTCGTTATTACGGAACACGTTTGAACAAAAAAAAAAAAAAGTATGAGAAGAAGGAGGAGGAGGTAGAGGAGGAGGATGAGTAGGAGAAAGAGGAAGATGAGGAGGAAGAAGAGGAGTTGAAGAAGATATAGGCACACCAACGCCCACGATGATGACAAAAATAGAACACCAACGTCAAGGGGAGAGAAAAATAGTACCGATGAAAAAAAAAAATGAAGGAAACGAACACGGAAAAATATAAAAAAAACCTAAAAGACATAAAAGAGAAGAAAATATGAGAAGAAAAACAGTTAATAGAAGAATTGAAATAACTTTATACGAAAAAACGAGGAATAAATGGAAAAAAAAAATAACTGTTTGAAGGAAGCAGTGAAGAGGAAGACGTAAAAAGAGGAAAAAGAGGAAGAGAAGAAGGAGGAGAAGCAGGAAGAGGAAGAAGAGGAGGAAAATGATCAGCAGGAGGGAGCAAATCACATCTCCGTCTTATTTCTTCAGTGTATCGAGAGTCTTCCAGCTGTGCACACCTTCAATCCCTTCCAGGCAACTCTAGAGGAATCCAACTCACATCATGCTGGATCGTGTCCCTTTAAGCTCCATCTATTCCCTCCAGGCCCCTTAAAGACACCTCCTTCCTCCTCCTCCTCCTCCTCCTCCTCCTCCTCCTCCTCCTCCTCCTCCTCCTCCTCCTCCTCCTCCTCCTCCTCCTCCTCCTCCTCATCTCCTGACTCACCCACCTTCCACATACCACCTCTCTAGTTCCTCCCTTGGCACCTCTTCTCGTCTCACATTCCCCTTTCTTCTAGCTCTCTCTCTCTCTCTCTCTCTCTCTCTCTCTCTCTCTCTCTCTCTCTCTCTCTCTCTCTCTCTCTCTCTCTCTCTCTCTCTCGCTCTCGCAAGCCTCCACATCCATCCTTTCTTTTCCGAACACTACGTCAAGCCTTTCTATATTCTCCTTTCATCCCCACAAAATCTCAAAATCTTTCATCTCTCTGCACATCCCTCTCTCACTCTCTCTCTTTTCCTCCTCTTCCATCCCTCACTTCTCTCCCTCTCCTCCTCCTTCTCCTCGTCTTTCTTCTCCACTTCTACGCATTCCTTCATATTTCGTTTCTTTCCCCCCGTCATTCTCTCACAACTTTCATTTTCTCCTTTGTTTTTAGCCCTCCCTCATTGTGTTATATGGGTGTTTTGCCTCTGCTGGTGGTGGTGCTGTTTCTTCATCTTTTCTCGTGCCTTTTCATACCTCTCCTTACGCTCCCAGCCTTCCTTGACACTCTCCCATCTTCCCTTCCACACTGTTCTCCCTCCTATACACACCTCTGTCCTCGTCTTCCTGTATTTGTTGTCCTTCTTCTGTCTACCTGTCCTCATTAGTGCTTCCTCCATCTTGCATCTACGTATATCTCTGTCCCATCATTGTCTCTCCCCCACCTTGCTTCCTTCTCCCTGTCTCCGTGTTTCTCCTCCCGTCTCCCTGTTCTCTCTCTCTGTCCTTTACTTTCCTGCCTTTTCCTTCCTTCCGTCTCCCTGCTTTTGTCTCCCTGTCCTTTTCGTCCTCCTCCATGCCTGCTCTCTGCCTTTCTGTCCCAGCCTCTCTGTCTCCTCCTCTGTTCCTCCGCTCCTCGTCCATCCTACATTCTCCGAACTCAAGGACACTCCAGCCTCTCAACTCCGCCCTATACACTCCTCTTAGGGCGAGTACGTGCACAACACACACACACACACACACACACACACACACACACACACACACACACACACACACACACACACACACACACGATCTTCGCCTCCAGGGGCTCGCTGCGGCAATGCTGGAGGGAAACAACGCCATAAAACTGGTAAATGAAACAGCAATGGGTGTATTGTATGCCCCTAGCACCACAAAACAGCGCCAGAATCATAATTTCCAGCGCCACAAAGGAGAGAGGAGCTGACCACCGCTTGCCTCTTTTCCTCGTCCTCACCCCCTTCATTTTTTCTCTCTCTCTCTCTCTCTCTCTCTCTCTCTCTCTCTCTCTCTCTCTCTCTCTCTCTCTCTCTCTCTCTCTCTCTCTCTCTCTCTCTCTCTCTCTCTCTCTCTCTCTCTCTCTCTCTCTCTCTCTCTCTCTCTCTCTCTCTCTCCCCCCCCCTTCTTCAGCCAAACAAAAGACCAGAAGTGAATGTCATATTAAAAGCAATAATTTCCATCAGTCATTGGAAGGGAGTCACAAAAGGAAAAAAAATAATGTTTCCATGCAATGTTTGTTTCCATTGTTCCCACTTGTCGTTTTTCTCCGCAACTTGTGTGTTTTTCTCTGCCACGCCTACAAGTTCGGGGTGTTTGAATAGGTGGAGTGTGGCGTTGTGTTTGTGTGGTGGTGGATGTGGTGTGTGGATGGTCTGGGTGGATTCATGGGTAGTGGATGTTTGTGTTAAGATGTGTATGTGAATATGCGGGTATATGTGGATATTTGGATGTGGTGGAGTGTAGGTGGGTAGACTTTGTTAATGTGGATGTTTGTGTGTCAGGATCTGAGATTGTGGATGTGGGTAGGTGTAAATATTAGGTTAATGTGTGACTGGGTGGTGTGTTGGACGGTGAACAGGCTGGCATTGGATAGATAGTTAAGTCTGTATATAAGTGGATAGCTGCCAGGAGCCAAGGTGAAGGAATGCCCGTCCAATCTACGTAGAACCAAAGCCCGGCTCTTGAGGGAGGCGCCGCGGGGAGGAGCGAGGCAACAAAGCGAAACAGATTAACCTCATTCTTTCCCATCCTGATTAAAGGAGTAAAATATTCGGCGGTCAGTCACCTCCAGTCGTGGCTTAATCTCTCAACCTCTGAAACATTCCCGCAATCTTGGGCCAGACTCAAAAGCCTTTCATTCACCCTCTCTATTCTTCCTCCTCTGGGTAGTTGATGCGGTCCTTCACTTGGGCCCTGCTCCCCTGCCAAGCCCCTTCATCTCCTGCAGAAGGTGTGTGAGATATTCTGAGTACTGATACGTTCACTTCATGGTGGGATATTATAACTAAAAATATGAAGTGCCGATTTAGAGTCGAGAGCCTTTATGTGTTACAGGTTTTTTGGTTTGTACAAGAAAATTTTGTTCATAAAGAAGTGTTTTTGTTGTCGTTTTCTATCAATAAGGATGTGAAATTTACTAATCTCTCATTGAAAGCAGAGGGGTAGCAGCGTCACAAAAAAAAAAAAGGAGTTTCACTTTGGCGAAATAAGCTATATATTTCTGAACAGTAACATTGTATATCTGATTAAATATTAAACTCGAGAGAAATAAAGTACACATATTACCTACCATGAATATAATACTAAGAGTGGCAGAGAGAAATATAACTTAGGTCTATAATAACCCATTAAAAGTACAGAGTGGATGATAGGGAAATACAAGCTGATGCAAAGGAATGTACTGCATTTAACATTTCAATTATACGACCATCTTCAGAAAGAATGAATCGTTGTTTACCCGAGACTATAAAGAACACAGCACATTCCTTTGCATCAGCTTGTGTTTCCCTACCACCCACTCTACACATCTGGTTAAATATACACATT
>NC_059300.1:28050234-28060234 GCF_017591435.1 Portunus trituberculatus
TGAGTTCATGGATAAACATTACTTGGTGTGTGTGTGTGTGTGTGTGTGTGTGTGTGTGTCAGTTTTATAAAGAATTGTCACGTGTATGTTTATAGTGCAGGCTCCCTCATTTGCTAGGTATACTCGCTAAATGGATCTTGCTCTTAAAAAACAGCATGGTTAATGTCCCTGATTTGATTGTATACAACATTAATAGGAATTGATTAGTATAATTTTATTTCATTTATTTTCATGCAAGAGAGAAACTAGCCAAAACCAATAAAATAAAATAAATGGTCCACTTAAATGCAAGTTCCCTAAAAGAATTGGAAGGAATTAGCCAAAAGACAGGGACAAATGTTGACTATACTATAGAATTCTTTCAGGAATGTTCTGAGATGGATTTGAAAAACAAAGAAAATAGTGGTGTAATCATGGCACTGTAATGAAAGAAGAAACAAAAAGTTTAGGATTTCTCAAAGTTTTAAATTCTACTCGTGCTAACACTACCACCACCACCACCATCACCACCACCACAATCAACACCATTAGTTAGTCATTACGCTGTTTTGCTTTACATTCTTGCCAAGACTCCGGAGACATCAGTGGTTGATACTGGCACAAAAGCATTCCTCGAGAACGTTTTCAGCTTTTACACACACACACACACACACACACACACACACACACACACACTTAATTATGATGGAGGTTAAAAGCGAAGAGTGTAGATTCCTCGTCGTGAGGAAAGAATAATTCTGACACATTCACCTTGTTCAAGAGTCTCCACTGGCGGTGTTCCGTGTGACATTTCTTCTGTATTTCCAAAATAAACTTGTTTGTGTATCATTTCATGTTTTACAATTGTATGTGTGTTGTAATTTCATGACTCCGTTGTCGAGGTGAGTGAAATCAGTCAGTTCAGTAATCAGCTAATCAACCATGGTGCTCACAGACACACACGCAGACACAGATAGACAGACGGGCAAATAGATAGGGACGTGAACTATTTTTACACGGTTTTTGAGGGTGATTTTAGCCATGTATTATATCACTGACCTGCATAACAATAGGACGTGTGGTTCACAGTCACGCTTCGTAATGCGGAGGGAAATGTGGTCAACCATCGTAAAGAGAAGGAAAGGTCTCCGCAGAGTGCGTCCTTCACGTGAAGTGGTTCCCTTTACTATATATAAGAGGCGGCCATTCATTTCACGTTGCATTCGAGGGGAACTGGAATAAGTCTCTAATTTTCACCTCCCACGAGGCTGTAAAGTTAGCTTTATTGCTTTTCTCTAAGTGCTCCCAGACTGGCGTCCGAGGCAGCGCGCCGCCCCGCCATCTTTATGGCCGGACATGCAATCAGAGCCATGCTATAATTTTTGTTAATCCAAACAACTTTTATTGAGAATGTTTTTGATATAACGAGTGAGAGTAAATAATGCTGGAGCTCTTTGCTCCTTTGTGCTTCAGTCATGTCAGTCATACTCCATATATACTGAAGTGTACATATTTTCTGCCTTTCTTTTGAACGTAGCATTCTGTCTGCTTCCATTGACTATTCGCTTGTTTGCTCTCTCTCTCTCTCTCTCTCTCTCTCTCTCTCTCTCTCTCTCTCTCTCTCACGCTCTCCCCACCAATTAGAGGGGCAGCGCGGCAGGAATGTGTCACCACGTCACCCTCACCTGTGTGCACCTGGTGTGTGCGGCACCTGTTTGCCGGGCTGTCATTACACGCTGCGGGGCGGCGACCATCACCTCAATGCTCTTTTACTTATTTTTATTCCCGTCCATCCAAACGTATAACTATTTCAATTTTGTTTTTACCGCACGTACACACTTTTTTCCGTGCCTTTCATAACTGTGTGTTTGTTGCATGTTATCCTGCGTTGTTCTGTCATATTAACCAACTGTTGAAAGGAGTTTAAGTTAGATTAATCCTCGCTCATACCAAATATATACAATAGGGTACAGATATATTTGCCGTTGCTTGTCATGAGGGAACGTGACTTTTATAAAATTTTGTATGTATATATGCTTTTTTTTCATTTAGCATTGTATCGCTGTACACAGACACAATTTACCAATGGTGTTCATGTTTAGCATTTTTCTCTGATATTTGTAGATATAATTTTGTTTTGGGTGTATAGATTCGTCCATTTTTTTTTCTTTTTTCATGCAAGTACTTTTTATTCACATGCATCTTTTCATGTCAGATCATATTATTCTATATGTTATTTTCTCTCTAGTTTTTTTTTTTTTTTATCTATATATATGTTATTTTTCTTTACTAAAGCAATGAGTGTAACGTATTTCCAACATCTATTGAAAAAAAATGTATGCGTACCTTCCCTCCTCCCTCTCTCTCTCTCTCTCTCTCTCTCTCTCTCTCTCTCTCTCTCTCTCTCTCTCTCTCTCTCTCTCTCTCTCTCTCTCTCTCTCTCTCTCTCTCTCTCTCTCTCTCTCTCTCTCTCTCTCTCTCTCTCTCTCTCTCTCTCTCTCAGCACGAATACACAAACATAACTAGCTATTGAGAGATAAGTGTTCTCTCTCTCTCTCTCTCTCTCTCTCTCTCTCTCTCTCTCTCTCTTTTTTTTTTTTTTTTATTTAAACAAAACTTAATACAAAGGAACATGTACCCAAAGGCGCACTGTCGTGTGCTACCTATTCTAAGGGTACTACAATCTATTTCTCTACAATATTTACAAGACTTAAAAATAGATAATATACAAGATGGTCAGCATGCAAATGGAGCACTATTCGTTTCACTTCACTAGCACTATTCACGCACTGCACTACACTGAGTGTCACGTCACAAAGAGTGTCAGAGGAGTTGGCAGTGTCTGTCTCCACTTATGTGCCATCAGTTTGACACTGTGAGTGTTCATCTCCTGGACGTGAGGTACCGCGGCCGTGAACAAGTTCCACATCCTGGAGACGCGTCCTGCGAAGGTGCGTTGATGCTGACACCCGTGGGATCGCGGCACCTCTACGGCGTCACCACCATTGAGCACCGTTCTCGTGCTCCGTGCGGTGACTCTTAGAGGATGACGCAGCCCTGCCAGATGTGGCACTCTTTGCACCTGTGCCTTATGGAACACTACGATCGCCGCCACGTCTCTGCGGTGTTCCAGTGAATCAAGGGGACGCTCAGGCTCTGGGTGAGGTGGTAGTGCAGCATCTACTAGCCGTATGGCGCGGCGTTGGATGCTGTCCAGTCTCCTTCTGTGTGTGGCGGCACAGGACATCCAGGAGAGAGCTGCGTATTCAAGGTGGGGCCGCACCTGTGCCTTGTACAGCAGCAGTCTCCCTTCCTGTCGAGGAAACTGGCGATCCTTCTGAGAGCGGAGATCCTGTGAGAGGCTTTCTTGGCAATGGTTTTGACATGCCTGTCAAACCTCAGCCCTCGATCCACCTCCACTCCAAGTATCTTGACGTCATCTTGGAGTGGGAGAGCAGCAGCGCCAAAGACAACTTTCCTGCCATTGCTGCCATGGCGGCTGGGGACCGAGAGACAACCATTGCTTGTGTCTTCTCCGGCGCGAATGTCACTTGCCAGCGAGCACCCCACTCCTTTATCACTCGTAGCTGCTGATTGATGGCCTCAGCAGCCCGCCCACTGTCCTGGCGTGGATAGGTATAGGAGAGGGTGCAGTCATCAGCATAGGCCATGACTCCTGGCAGTAGCTGGAGAAGATCATCCACGTAGATATTCCACAGGAGTGGGCCAAGAATTGAACCCTGTGGCACTGATGCCTCCACAGGCAGGGACTCAGATGTTTGCCCGTTGACAACCACCTTGAGGCTTCTGTCCTGCAGGTAATTTCCCAAGAGTCGTAGCAAGCCACCCTGGATGCCTTTAGCACGAAGCTTTTCTAGTAATCCGTTGTGCCATACTTTATCAAAAGCTCCTGCTATGTCCAAAGCAACCACTATAGTGTCCTTGCCGTCGTCGAGGGCGTCCTGCCAATGCCTGGTGAGAAGCATCATTAGGTCGGAGGTTGACCTTCCAGGTCTGAACCCAAACTGTTGGTCTGAGAGGAGGGCATTGTCCTTGAGATGGCTACACACCACCTCTGCCACGACCCTCTCAAACACTTTACCCACCACTGACAACAGGGATATGGGTCTGTAGTTTTTTGGGTCCGTCCTGGAGCTTTTTGTGTGCAGGAACTACTCGAGCCTCCTTCCACACTGAAGGCCAGACGTTTTCCCGTACACAAGTTGTGAAGACTTGGGTGAGAGGGGCAGCCAGTTCCTGGGAGCATCGCTTCAGCAGGTGCGGGCTGATGTCATCAGGGCCGGTGGCTTTCTGTGTGTCCAGCCCCCGCAATAATCGCTTCACCTGCTGATGCGTCACCTCCACCATGGTGACAGTCTTCTCACATTGCTGGACCAGCTGAGGCGGTGGCTGCTGTGGATTACCGACCTTCATTTTTCCAGCAAACAAGGAAGCCAGCAACTGTGCCCTCTCCTTACTGCTGGTGGCGACAGTACCGTCCTGCTTGCTGAGGGAGGGATGGATTCTTGGTGGCCAGTTCCTTGTTTGTCCTTAACAAGAGACCACCAAGTTTTGTTTCCTACGCCAGTGCCACACAGTTTCCGGCGCAGGCTTTCCTCCCACTTTTTTAAGGCCCACTTGCTGGTTACCACCATCCTCCTGCATGCAGCCCTGTGCAGGTCCTTGTTGCGCCGAGTCGGGTTCCTCTTGTAGCGGAGCCAGGCAGCATACTTTGCCTCGGCAGCAACACGGCAACGGTAGCCAAACCATGGCTGATCCGTCGATCTGGTGGTGTATTCCCTGTGTGGGACGTGGCGTCTCTGGAGGGCGAGAAGGTGAGAGGTGAGTGCAAGTGCTTCACTCTCTGCTCCTCCCTGTAGCAGAGTGGCCCATGGGGTGTGGGTCAGGTCGCGGCGCAGGGAAGCCCAGTCTGCTTTGTTCCACAGCCAGATGGTGCGGGTGGTGGCCTCGTCCTGAGCCACGCCCACTTCCAGCTGTGTCAGTACAGCGTGATGGTCAGAGCTGCCC
The DNA here is from genome assembly GCF_017591435.1 of Portunus trituberculatus. NCBI lineage: Eukaryota > Metazoa > Arthropoda > Malacostraca > Decapoda > Portunidae > Portunus > Portunus trituberculatus. The sequence goes on from NC_059300.1 coordinate 28,055,242, forward strand.
ACGAGCCCCAGCTGATGACACTGAAGCTTGTCTTCCTGGTAGTCTGAGATGACAGGGTCTAATGTCCCTCCTCGTTCATGTGTGGGGAAGGTGACATGATCTGTCAGACCCTGCACCTCAGGAGATTCTCGTAGGCGTCTCTTTCCAGGTGGTGATTGAGATCCCCCACAATCAGCACGTGGCTGCAGCTGTGTGCCATCATCAGGTTGTCTAAGGTCTCAGTCAGGTACAGGAGTGAGTCAGGCCCTTGTCGCGGGGGGCGATACAGGGCACACAGCAGGAGGGCTGAGCGGTCTGCCAGCATTACTCGGAAGTACATCATCTCCATCATTGGAGGCGTGTCTATGTCGAGTAGCTGGGCCTGCATTCCTTCCTTGAAGCAGACAGCCACTCCACCTCCTGTTCGCTCCTGTCGGTCCCTCCTCACCCAGTGGGTGAAGCCCTGCATCCTGCCATACGTGGGCTCCACCTCACTGTTCAGCCATGTCTCGGTCACCACAACAACGTCTGCATTGTGTCGTTGCACACAGTTGTGGTATAAGTCTGCAAGGTTAGTCCGGAGACCACGGACGTTGCTAGAGACGACCTTTAGTTGGCGGCGGGGCAAGCTGGCTGTACCATGGTGAGGGATGGTAGTGAGCGAGGCCTGCTAGTCCGAGGTGGTGGTTAGGGTCCGCGGCCGACTGCTGGTACTGGTGAAGAGGGTGGTCCACTGCCGCCCCTGGTTCTGATTCCAGATACCAGGCTGAGGAAGGAGTGGGCGAGGTTGTGGCAAGGACTGAAATGAAGTGAGGGGGTGGGCGGGCTGAGGCGCTGCAGGTGGGAAGGGTGTGGCTGTGTATCTTTCCACCGTAAGAAGCCGCTGTAGGAGACGCTCCTGACGTAAATCGTCAGTTCTGGCGTGGCAAGTAGCAGAAGTGTGTCCTTTCCGTGAGCAGTACTCACACACTTTTGCCTTGGCTCGCTTTTGTGTCTGCTTGGTGGCCTGGTGAGTCCTCAGTCCTTCGCTGGACACCCTCCTCGCGTCCTGCTGCACTTCCCTCTTAGATTTCTTTTTTCTCCAATCTCCTGAAGTGGTCTGAGGAGAGGTTCGTGGGCGAACAGAGGCACCGCGATCTACTCCGTTCGCTGTGTTTATGGAGGAAGAGTCCCTGCTGCTCTGTGTGGCGGTAGACGTGGTAGTGAGTACCGAGCAGTCACTCTGTGTGGCAGAAGGAGTGACAGTGGACGCTGGGGAGGTGTCACAGTCGCTCTGTGTGGCGGTGGAAGCAGTGGAGGTAGGCGGAGCGGTCGTTGTTTCCCGGGCAGGCGAAGGGAAGGTGGAAGTGGAGAAAACAGCTGCGTACCGGATCTGTTGCGGTTTATCCGAGCTCCACCACGTCCTCCACCTCTCAGAGTCCTGACAAACCACCTCCCAGTGTTCGTCAATTGACTCTGCGTGGGCGCTGACTGCCTGAGAGCGTGTGGCTACTTGCGTCTGGCGCTGTTTTGACGCTATCAGCCTGTCTGCTACTCTGAGAGCCGCAGCAAACACGTCTCTGTGCTGTATGATCAAGTCTCGGTCGTCCTGGAGGGACTTAATCTCTCTCTCTCTCTCTCTCTCTCTCTCTCTCTCTCTCTCTCTCTCTCTCTCTCTCTCTCTCTCTCTCTCTCTCTCTCTCTCTCTCTCTCTCTCTCTCTCTCTCTCTCTCTCTCTCTCTCTCTCTCTCTCACACACACACACACACACACACACACACACACACACACACACACACACACACACACGGCCCGGTAGCTCAGTGATTAGAGCGCTGGCTTCACAAGCCAGAGGACCGGGGTTCGATTCCCCGGCCGGGTGGAGATATTTGGGTGTGTCTCCTTTCACGTGTAGCCCCTGTTCACCTAGCAGTGAGTAGGTACGGGATGTAAATCGAGGAGTTGTGACCTTGTTGTCCCGGTGTGTGGTGTGTGCCTGGTCTCAGGCCTATCCGAAGATCGGAAACATTGAGCTCTGAGCTCGTTCCGTAGGGTAACGTCTGGCTGTCTCGTCAGAGACTGCAGCAGATCAAACAGTGAATTACACACACACACACACACACACACACACACACACACCTGTCACACCTTGTTGTCTCCCCCTCAACTAACCCTTACTGTTTTCTCCCCTCCCTTTACTTTACTCCCAATTACCCCAGCAACCACTCTACTTATCCCTCTCCCCTTCCCTCTCCCTTTCCACTCCTCCTTAGGCCCTGAAGGAGTATCGTGGCCGTAAAACTTAGTGATGTAGCGGCGGCATGCCAGTTCGGGTGAGGTCTGTGGAGAAGAGAAAGCAGGAGGAGATAGCGGCATTTGTGGGGGAAAGTTGATATAGCGACGTAATTAAAGGATGTTTCCGGTAGAGGGTGTTTTGCTAGGTGATTTGTGTGTTTTTGTTCATGTTAAAGGTGTGTGTGTGTGTGTGTGTGTGTGTGTGTGTGTGTGTGTGTGTTTAACTGTTTGATCTGCTGCAGTCTCTGACGAGACAGCCACACGTTATCCTACGGAACGAGCTCATTATTTCCGATCTTCGGATAGGCCTGAGACCAGGCACACACCACATACCGGGACAACAAGGTCACAACTTCTCGATTTACATCGCGTACCTACTCACTGCTAGGTGAACAGGGGCTACACGTGAAAGGAGACACACCTAAACATCTCCACCCGGCCGGGGAATCGAACCCCGGTCCTCTGGCTGTGTGTGTGTGTGTGTGTGTGTGTGTGTGTGTGTGTGTGTGTGTGTAAATATGAGTGTGTGTTTTATTGTGGTGTTGAGTTAATAATTTTAGTGTTTTGAAACGGATTTGTATAAGGTATTTTGTTTTTCAGACTTTCTTTCCTTTGGTAATCTGTGGAACTCTCTGCCTGTTTCTCTATTTCCAACTTCTTATGACTTGATTTCATTTAACAGGGTGGTTTCATGACGTTTATCACTTTTTTTTTTTTTGGCTAACTCTTTCTCGGACCTCCAAGGAGACTAGCAAGTAAGTGGACCTTCTTTTTGTTTCTTGTTGCCCTTGGCCAGCTTTCCTCTTCTAGATAAAAAAAAAAAAAAAAAACGTTGCATAAATACATTTCTCGGAACCAACTCAATTATCAAAGAAATACTTGTACAAATTTATTCTAATATATACAATATAACTATTTGCGTTTTGTAATTATGATTGTACATATGTTTTATTTGTGCTAATATTTAACTATATCACTGCTGCTTGCAATATTGCGCCTGGTATCTCTGTAACCCCGCGTCAGTTTAATAACTAAGAAAACAAGACAAGACAACAGATTAAGACCCCTCAATCATTTCAAGTGTTGGCAATGGCGTGTCTAAGTGTATGCTCTGATCTTGCACTGTAATATATTCCTTGAAGAAGACAAAGGATCGAAGCCTATTTGTTGATGAATGTAGTCTCATTTCATAGCTATAAAAAGCAGAAGGCATTTGAAGCAGATACATTCCATAAAAAAGAAATTGGTTTATCAGCAAAGCACTAGACGTGGATGCAAGAATTTAATATCAATATCAATAATGTAGAGTGGCAGAGAGCCACAAACTGATGCAAGGGAAAGGATGTGTTCCCGCCACCCACTCAACACATTTGTCTAGACTCTAGATGTACACAATATTAATCACGAACACTAAGAGCAAAGTTGCATAATCCAAGTGTGATATTATAACTATTTGAATAAGTTTGTACAATTTTGTTCTGCATTGGATGTGAGAAATATATTTATGCAAATGAGAATAAACCTCTGAAAGAAAATAGCATTTATAAAGATATTTCAAAATACCAAAATGAAATTCTCTTCCTTGACAGTTAATAACGAGAATCCCGCTATTAACTACGCCACAGTAAACACGCACACACACACACACACACAGGGAAGACGGCCTTTTGAGCAGCAACCGTCAGGGACAAGAATTTGATTTGTCTGAATTTGTTGCGAGAATTTAATATCAATGCCAATAATGCAAACCTGTGAGCAAAATGGCATACATGAAGTAAAAGTTACGTGCTTCACAGAATAAACCTGCACACTTTCCTTTTCCTGAATTATTTGTTTTTGGACACTGCCCATCAAATGATCTTTTTTATCTTGATTGAGCCAAGTTAGATATACATCTTAGCTATAAACTAACGTAACACTCATTTGGATTCATTGTCAGGAATTATTTTGCGTATCTAATCAAAAGAGCGAGAAGAGAAGTCTATAAAAAAACATAAAACAGAATAATTAAAATAAATCACTCTTTCCCATTTAACACTGAGAAATGCTAGCCATCTAACCAACCGAAAAATTGGAATAAAACAAAAAATATTAACTAAAAATTTATTATGCCTCACTGCGAGAACAAAACGCCTCAGTATCTCACATCCTTCCCTCCTCCAGCGCAGCTACTAATGGTAATAAAGGAGAAGTAAAGAGTGAGGCAAGAAGCAGGGTACGTATTGGCCCGCCTCGATCACCTCGCCTCCGCTGCCAACCAGTAACTTTTTTCCCTCCCTCAACGCGCTGGAACTTAATTGCAGCAGTTTTTGAGGCCAGATTCCTTGTTTTCTTTGATCGTGCCTCTAATGAGTCTTAAGTCTTGTGTGTAAGCGTTACGGCTGGCTGGCAGGCGAGGCTGGCATCACGCGGCCTCCCCTTGAGTAGCGGCCAGACAGTGCAGAAGTGTAGGAACCTTGTATCTGTGTTTTTGAAAGGATTCTCTCACCAAACGCTCCTAGAATATCTACTACCAATTGTATAAGGAGAAAAACGTTGTAGCTGTGTTTTTTCAAGGCCAACCATTCAGTCACCCAGTCAGTCAGTCACGTCAGCCATTAATTAATATAGCCAGCCATCCAGTCAGTCATGCAGTTAGTCAGTCAAGTCAGCCTTAACTAGACAGCCAACCACTGGAGACTAAGCTAATATCCAGGATAGAAAACGGTGGAGGAGTGAGAAACGGGTAGCGAGAGAGGAG